>NW_027224288.1:476650-556642 GCF_023699985.2 Odocoileus virginianus
ATTTAAGGATGTTCTAAATACCTCATTTGAATTTCATATGAGCTTCTTCCCTCTGGTGAGACTGCTGGAAAGGTGAAAAACCTCTTTCAATCCCCTGCTTTATAATTGTCTTTTATATTGACAAATGAAGCACAGTCTTCTTTTCTTCAAGTCAAATATCCCACAAGTGCTTTAACTTTCTTCCCCAGGACTTTTTTTGGTTTGTTTGCTGTTTACTAAATCTTCCTATTTTCTGATCATAAAGTCAAGCCAAACCCAGTGCTGAACAACCACAAAGATTAAAATCCTTTATATAATAACATTTTGTAAATTAGAAAGTGTAATTTAAATGTAAAGTAGCATTCTTCACTGACATAATTAACAGGACAGATTTTAGTGTAACAAAAATTGTTGCTCTTAGACTTTATGATCACAGGGGCATATGTATATAAGCAGCTACCTGGAGGGGCTTTAGGTAAAAACAGGAATTCATTGGTTTTGAAGATTTCTTGGTTATGGCCATTTTTTGCTGTGTGACTTCAGTTGCATGATAGCTTCTCTGAGGTTTTATTTATTCATTTGTCAAATGGAGACAGAAGGATACTACAAAAGCTTCAACACAATGTTAGGGGCAGTTTTCAAAGCATCCATGAACTTTGGTCATTGTATCAGAAGTGGAGAAACAAGTCGACAGAGCAGGACTGAAGTGTAAACCTTACATTAAGCTTTACGGCAGCGGAGGTGGGGGGAGAAGTGAGTTATTCTGAGCTGTCATTATCAGAAAAAAGAAAGCACATGCATCTCTCAGTGTAATTAATGTCCTCCTCTATTTCTTGCAGACTCAGGAACTTCATTCTGTAGGTAGAACGATAGAGACAATATGTTTTGTAAGTGTATATTCAAAATGTTTATTTTTCTTTTTTTTTATAAAATGTTTATTATTCTTGTAAAAATTTATATAATGGAAAAACAGCATTGGTTTTCTGCTTATTGGCTTAGTGTTTTTTTAAGCCCCCATAATAGCCTTAGGACATTCTGAGGTGTGCGTTATATCTCTAGTCTGGAGAGGTGACCAGTAAAAGAGGGAAAGATTTAAGAAGATTGTTAGGTAATTGTGGCTTCAGGAATGAGCCCAGATTTGTCTGATCAAGATCTGTATCTTTTCTATGCATATGAGGCCTTAACACTGAATGAAGGCAATTCTTTCAGGTACACATTTTGGTGCTTTGCAGGGTTCAACTTTATTCTAGCAGATAAATTAAGGTGCATGGAGGGACAAAGGATCATTTGTACTCTGACCTGACTGTCTCCAACATAATTTTCTTTCCAGATGTTTGATAAGAATTATTAACAAAATTATCAAGGCTCTTCTTGTTTTCTAGGACCTGACTACTCTGTTTGCCTAGGTAAACTCGTAGATGCCCATGCTTCTAAAACTATCTGTAACCTATCACTTCAGCTGCCCAAATCATTTTTAATTCTCTCCAGGCAGTTTTCCCTTATATGTATGTGCTCAGGTCTCCACTATAGAGCCATTCCCTGAAAAAAGTAAAATACCTGGAGTCATCTGACCTCTTCCTTTTCTCTCACACTGAGCATTCAATCTGTCAGCAAGCATATCAGCTCCAAGGCCAAAGTCGCTTCCAGCCCAATGCCCCTGCACTATCTCTACCCCTCAAATTGTCTCCTTCTTAGATATCTGATCTGTCTGCTGACACCCTTGCTTTCTTTCTTCCATAGACAAGTAAGAATATCCTTACAACTTTAAGAAACTCCATCTTCCCCCCCTAGTGCACTTGGATCAAAATAGCAGACAGAGGTTCATAACACTGTTGAGAAGGCTGTGCTCAAAACCATCTTCAAGAAAAAGAAATGCAAAAGGCAGATGATTGTCTGAGGAGGACTTATAAATAGCTGAGAAAAGAAGACAAGCGAAAGGCAAAGGAGAGAAGGAAAGATATATCCTTCTGAGAGCAGAATTCCAAAGAATAGCAAGGAGAGATAAGAAAG
Source organism: Odocoileus virginianus (assembly GCF_023699985.2). Classification (NCBI taxonomy): domain Eukaryota; kingdom Metazoa; phylum Chordata; class Mammalia; order Artiodactyla; family Cervidae; genus Odocoileus; species Odocoileus virginianus. The sequence continues at coordinate 478,640 of NW_027224288.1, forward strand.
TCTTCCTCAGTGATCAATGCAAAAAATAGAGGAAAACAATAGAATAAGAAAGTCTAGAGATCTCTTCAAGAAAATCAGAGATACCAAGGGAACATTTCATGCAAAGATGGGCACAATAAAGGACAGAAATGGTATGGACCTAACAGAAGCAGAAGATATTAAGAAGAGGTGGCAAAATACACAGAAGAACTATACAAAAAAGATCTTCATGACCCAGATAGCCACAATGGTGTGATCACTCATATCCTGACTGTGAAGTCAAACGGGCCTTATGAGCATCACTACAAACAAAGCTAGTGGAGGTGATGGAATTCCAGTTGAGCTATTTCAAATCCTAAAAGATGATGCTGTTAAAGTGCTGCACTCAATATACCAGCAAATTTGGAAAACTCAGCAGTGGCCACAGGACTGGAAAAGGTCAGTTTTCATTCCAATCCCAAAGAAAGGCAATGCCAAAGAATGTTCAAACTACCACACAATTGCACTCATCTCACATGCTAGCAAAGTAGTGCTCAAAATTCTCCAACCTAGGCTTCGACAGTAGGTGAATTGAGAATTTCCAGGTATTCAAGCTGGATTTAGAAAAGGCAGAGTAACCAGAGAGCAAATTGCCAACATATGTTGGATCATAGAAAAAACAAGAGAATTCCAAAAAACTAAGCAAGGCAAAAAAAAAAAAAAGTCTACTTTTGTTTCATTGACATGGTAAATCTTTGACTGTATGGATCACAACAAACTGTGGAAATTTCTTAAAGAGATGAAAACACAAGACCACCTTATCTGCCTCCTGAGAAATCTGTATGCAGGTCAAGAAGAAACAGTTAGAACCAGACATGGAACAATGGACTGGTTCAAAATTGGGAAAGGAATACGTCAAGGCTGTATATTGTCACCTTGCTTATTTAACTTATATACAGAGTACATCATGTAAAATGTCTGGCTGGATGAAGCACAAGCTGAAATCAAGATTGTGGGGAGAAATATCAATTATGTCAGATATGCAGATGACACCACCCTTACAGCAGAAAGCAAAGAGGAACTAAAGAACTTCTTGATGAAAGTGAAAGAGAAGAGTGAAAAAGCTGGCTTAAAACTCAACATTCAAAAAATGAAGATCATGGTGTCTGGCTCCATCACTTCATGGCAAATAGATGGGGAAACTGCCGGGGTCCAGCCTTGGCAGGATCCAGGGGTACCCTCAGGATGAATGGCGTCGGCGAGAGAAGACACGTGAGACCAGCCTTGATGGGGCCAAGTCTGCGAGGGAGAGAGAGAGAAAGAGAGAGAGAGACCAGACGGGGGGTGCAGCAGAGTCTGGCAAATCTTTATTTTTTACCGTAGCTTTTATATTCTAAGTTAGTACATTTTTAAGGGGAAGATAGTTTAATATTACATCAGCTTGTCCTTCACGAAACCAGGGTGTTTTCTGCATACTTCTTTGTGAGAGTCTTGTACATTATCTTCTGGCCTTGGGGCCTATTGACATTTTATGACCTAGGTGAATGCAAAGCTGTTTTCCGTAATCTATTCTTTAATGAACACAAAGGTCAGTCCTTTTGCAGAAGTTGTCAGTTAAATTTATCTAAAAGGTTTACCACACAAAGACTCTGCAGCTCCTGTGAGGCAGCCCCTGTTTAGCATTCCTGGTTAAAATTAACAATTCTAAACTCTTATTTTTCTAAATCTTTAACTATAACCACTTTTAGAATAATATTTTTATGTTCTCTAATAGGGCTTCCTCACCCCCGAAGGGCTCTGTACCTATTAGGGCCTTTTGTGTGATCAGGTTCTTTATGCTGTTTATGATTAAGGTGTTGTGAGCAGTCATGTACATTAGTACGCATTTGCCAAGCAGGCTAGAATGCCAGCAAAGGGGTCTAAATTGAAACACTCCTTTCATCCTGGATAATCTTATAGGATACCGCCGTCCGGGGGACATATTGATTAAAGTTCTAAGTTGATTCTGTTTGGAGAGAGATCGGGGAAGGCCTTCTGCCTGTGTCACAGAAATTAGGGAGTAGTCTAATATAGCAAGCATCAGAAAGACAGAGATCATCTTTAAGGTGAGCGCCTGGGGCAGCTTTTCGAAATCCCTGAAGTCCTGATCTGCCTTGCTTGTCAGGTCTTCTCCTCATGACCTTGTCATGGGTGGGATCTCGTGTGCTGGCTCCCAGCAGGAAACAATGGAAGCAGTGAGAGACTTTATTTTTGGGGGCTCCAAAATCACTGCAGACAGTGACTGCAGCCATGAAATTAAAAGATGCTTGCTCCTTGGAAGAAAAGCAATGACAAACCTAGACAGTGTATTAAAAAGCAGAGACATTACTTTGCTGACAAAGGTCCCTCTATTCAAAGCTATGGTTTTTTCAGTAGTCATGAGAGCTGGACCATAAGGAAAGGTGAGTACTGAAGAATTGATCCTTTTGAATTATGGCGTTGGAGAAGACTCTTGAGAGTCCCTTGGACTGCAAGGAGATCCAACCAGTCCATCCTAAAGGAAATCAGTCCTGAATGTTCATTGGAAGGACTGATGCTGAAGCTGAAACTCCAATACTTTGGCCATCTGATGTGAAAGAACTGGCTGATTAAAAAGACCCTGATGTGGGAATGCAAACTAGCACAGCCACTATGGGGAACAGTGTGGAGATCCCTTGAAAAATTGGAAATAGAACTGCCATAGAACCCAGCAATCCCACTGCTGGGCATACACACCAAGGAAACCAGAATTGAAAGAGACACATGTACTCCAGTGTTCATGCAGCACTATTTACAATAGCTAGGACATGGAAGCAACCTAGATGTCCATTGACAGATGAATGGATACCAGTGTAGTGGTACATACACACAATGGAATATTACTCAGCTATTAAAAAGAACACATTTGAATCAGTTCTAATGAGGTGAATGAAACTGGAGCCTACTATACAAAGTAGAGTAAGTCAGAAAGAAAGACACCGAATATATGAACATATATATATGGAATTTAGAAAGATGGTAATGATGACCCTATATGCAAGACAGCAAAAGAGACACAGATATAACGAACAGACTTTTGGACTCTGTGGAAGGAGGCTTGGGTGGGATGATTTGAGAGAATAGCATTGAAACATGTATATTACCATATGTGAAATAGATCACCAGTCCAAGTTTGATGCATGAAACAGGGCACTCAAAGCTGGTGCACTGGGACAACCCAGAGGGGTGGGATGGGGAGGGAGGTGGGAAGGGGGTTCGGAATGGGGTACACATGTACACCCGTGGCTGATTCATATCAATGTATGGCAAAAACCACCACAATATTGTAAAGTAATTAGCCTCCAATTAAAATAAATTTTAAAAAAAGAAAGAAAGAAAAGACCCTGATGTTGGAAAAGATTGAAGGCAGCAGGAGAAGTGGATGACAGAGGATGAGATGGTTGGATGGCATCACTGACTCAATTGACATGAGTTTAAGCAAGCTCCAGGAGTTGGTGCTGGACATGAAAGCCTGGCATGCTCCATGGGGGTAGGAGTAGGACAGGATTGAGGGACGGAACTGATTTCACTAGATCCCATGATCTTAATTTTTTAAAATGTTGGGTTTTAAGCCGCTTTTTCACTGTCCTCTTTAAATTTCATCAAGAGGCTTTTTAGTTCCTCTTTGCTTTCTGATGTAAGGATTGAGTCATCTGCATATCTGTTGTTGATATTTCTCCTGGCAATCTTGATTTTAGCTTGTGCTTCTTCCACTCTGGCATTTCACATGATATACTTTGCATATAAATTAAATATACAGGGTGACAGTATCCAGCTTTGACGTACTCCTTTCCCAATTTTGAACCAGTCCATTGTTCCATGTCTGGAAGCTTTTGAGACTAATATAATCATTTTCCATGATTATTTTTGATCTATGGGAGCATGTTAACCTTTTTGAGTATATATGCATACCCTTCCATCAAATTGATTATAATTCAAAATAATTCCTGAAACTTTTTTTTTTAAACTTGAAATTTTAAAAAGTTAAACATAAAAATAAAAGGTATATGTTACGATATATACAGGTAAAATAAGTAGGAATTTTCTTTTTTTTAGATACTTTTATTTTTATTAGTTTTATGCTGAAACACAAGGAAGCCTGGTGTGCTGCAGTCTATGGGATCGAAAAGAGTCGGACACGACTGAACGACTGAGCTGTTATTCTGTTATTCTCCCCCCACTCCCCCACCCCCCCCACCCCCCCACCCCCCCACCCCCCCCACCCCCCCACCCCCCCCCCCCACCCCCGCCCTCACCACTCAATGCACTTGGATCACAACAGGAAAGAAAAGTAATTATGAGGCTTTCCATGGTCTGGCCATGCCCGCCTCTTTGACCTCAACTTTACTATATTTCCCTTGAACCACGGGGCTGCCATACCACTGCTTTTGATATTATGATGATTCCTGACTTGAGTTTTCTAAACAGTGTTATCTTTGTCTTGTGTAATCTCCACTTAGCTTTTGTCATCCTTAAGATCTCAGATCATAAGTTAAATCCTTAATGGAAACTTTCTTAACAACTCAGTCAAAAGTCCTGACAACTCTGCTGTACCATCCGCCACCAGTGGTTCTGCATTGCACTAGACTTCTGTTATTTTCAGTCATTTGCCTTTATCAGAAATTAGAATTATTTCCTTTACTCATATAAAATGGGTTATGGAAGTGGGTCAAGAAAGATCTCGCTGTGATTTATATCAAAGACTGTTCTACCTCTGTTTTTCTCTAAGAGTTTTATATTTTATACCATAATTCAAAAGGCCACATGCACCCCAATGTTCACTGAAGCACTATATACAATAACCAGGACATAGAGGAGCCTGAGTGTCCATCCACAGAGGAAAGGGTAAAGAAGATGCAGCCTGTATATATGAAAACAATGGAATGTTACTAAGCCATAAAAGGAACAAAATTGAGTCAGTTGCAGTGAGATGGATGAACCTAGAGACTGAGAGACAGAGTGAAGTAAGTCAGAAAGAGAAAAACAGTTATTAATATGTATTAATGCACATTAATTGAAGCTGAAATCCCAGTATTTTGGCCACCTGATGCGAAGAGCTGACTCATTTGAAAAGACCCTGATGCTGGGAAAGACTGAGGGCAGGAGGAGAAGGGGACGACAGAGGATGAGATGGTTGAATGGCATCACCGACTCAATGGACATGAGTTTGGGTGGGCTCCGGGAGTTGGTGATGGACAGGGAGGCCTGGTGTGCTGAAGTTCATGGGGTCGCAAAGCGTCGGATAGGACTGAGCAACTGAACTGAACTGAATGAATGCATATATGTGGAATCTAGAAACATGGAATAGATGATCTATTGGCAAAGCAGAAATGGTGATACGGAGGGAGAGAACACACGTGTGGACATCAGGGGAGGTAAGCACGGGCAGGACGAGTGAGAAGATTGGGATTGACTAACATACGCTGCAGATGCTGTGTGTGAAACAGGCACCCGGCGAGAATCTTCTGTACGTCTGAGTGAACTCTCAGCGCTCTGTGGTGACAGAACAGGAAGGAAATCCAGAACAGAGGGGAGATTTGTTTATGTACAGCTGGCTCAATCTGCTGTGCAGCAAAAACTAACACAACATTGTAAAGAAACTATACTCCAATAAAAATTAATTTAAAAATAAATAAATTGAAAATAAAATAGGTTGTACACGCTGTTTATACAGTGAATCTGGGATAAACAACTTGAAAATATAAAATATAAAACTGATTTTAAGTTCAATCATATCTAAAGATACAAACACTAAAGGACACTTTATAGATTATTCTCCTAGACTTTGTTTTACACCTTGCCACAACTACTTAAAATGTGAATCAGAATGTTCTAGATGTTTACATTGCAGGTGGTTAAAAGACAGATTGTTGTAAAATGACTGATGTTACATGAATCTTTTTCTCTTTGCAGGACCTAAGTGGAAGATATTGTAGACACATTTATCACTCACGAAAGATAGCATAGCTTAGCCAAATTTCATCTTATTTGGACATTCACTTAGTTAATTAAGCAGCTAAGTAATTTATTAGTTCTTTAGTTCACTAGATTGTAAATTTGGTTGCCTTTTGGTATAGGAAGGATTTAGAACCTACAATTTAAGTTAGCAAAATACTTTGAGACAACTGGTGTCCAATCTGATTATTCTCTCAAACAAAGCATGTCTAATTTCACAGTTTTCTTAGAGCAGGCTTGTTTTATTTGATTTCTACAGAGTTGGGAGAGGGGAAGAGAAACTTAATTATATTACTGGTGTTCCCTCTTAAAAGGGTAGATACCCTTGGTCAAAGGTTGAATTGTTTCCTCACTGAAATGCTGCCTCTGGAGAAAAAGACATGGATGGGACAAGTTGTTTTCAAACCAGTGTGCCAGGGTACCCTGTATGTTCCAGAACTTCCCCAGCAAGAACATTGAAGTTATACTGTTCTGTGACATTCATAATTGCTAAGAATTAGGATAAAAGGAATTAGGATAATGTGTCCTAAGTAAAATTTTGAGCTGAATTGGCCTCTTCATGAGTACTAATGAAAAGAAATGTCATATTTATTGTATATGCTCTACCCTAAAAGTGTTATCATTTTGCTTAGTGAACTTTTTTTTTGGATGTCAAAAGATACAAAATCAACGATTTCCTTGAATGGTAATACCTTAATTGCTACTGGTAAAGAACCCACCTGCCAATGCAGGAAACTCAAGAGATGCAGGTTCAATCCCTAGGTTGAGAAGATCCCCTGGAGGAGGGCATGGCAACCAATTCCAGTATTCTTGCCTGGAGAATCCCATGGGTGGAGGAGCCTGGTGGGCTACAGTCCATAGGGTCACAAAGAATCAGACACGCTGAAGCGACTTAGCATGCACACACCTTAATTGCAATATTAATTCCTAGTTTAATCTTTGAGCATAAACAATCTGATATGGGAAAGGTCATACAAATTGTTTTTTTTTTTTTTTAATTGAAGCCATAGGAGCAAACTGTGCTAATGCAAATTATGTTTCCAGTAAATTTCTTTAGTTTAGAATGTGTCATTGACCTCCTGAAACTGTTCTTTGAACAAATATGATCGATAAGGAAAACAGTTGTCATTTCCAGTGAAAGAGAAAAATAATTATTTACCTAGGACACCATTCTACATAGATAACTGATATATTTATTGTTAACTTACAATCAATAAGTAACCATCAGTTAGTTGAATGCTTAGATGAACCCGTCAGATACTTTTCAAGGGTATTCTGACTCACATATGGTAATATTTGTGTATTAGAGTTTTCTGAATATTATACTCTATGAAACACATACAACAGATTGCTATCTCTTAGGGGAAATTTTTCAATTTCTTTTAAGCAGAGATTTAATATTGTGAATGTAAAAGTGTTATCACTATGACAAAACTTTTCTGTTAATAACATGATAATAATATTACATTTAAAATACTGGACTTAATAAATAAATAAATAAAATACGGGATTCAAGTACATCATTACATAAAAATAAGAGCCACTTTTGCTATGAGAGAATTTCCCAGTCTTTACTGTGTGAAGTAATGTTTAAGGTCTATGTTTTCTTTTAGTTTTAGTGACTATTAAGTTTGGATCACTTCAGATAGTATAAGCCTTAATTTGTGCCTTACTTGATATCCAGAGACTGTTGACTAATGACTGATTATTTTGGTTTAATCTTGTTATGTGACAAAAACTATTAGCAAGATATTCCTGGGGGAACACATTAAATGAGTATAAATTGGCCTAAATTAACAGATATGTATTTGACCCTATTACCTATGTGCAGAAACATATAAACTAGTGTTTACTTACTAACTTCTTGATAGTAAAATTGAAATGCATTGTAAATCAATTATTTTCTGAAAAGAATCTGGATATATATATTATGTTTTATGAATCTATCTTTAAATACATAGTAGGAATTAAAAGGTGTGTAAGCTAATATTTTATTGTCATAAGCTTCATTTTTGAGAACTGAATAAGATAATATTTTTTTTAATCAAGCAAGAAAAGTAAGTTGCAGGCAAGAGTTCACAACCTAGAAAATGCTTTAGGACTGAATTTAGTAGCTTTGGTACACCCATGATTTCCTCTGCTCGGAGTTGGAACTCTGGTGATTTGCGTGGACAATGTCTTAAGGGTGATTTGTCAGTCTGGAGGCTGAGAGTCTAGTGTAAGTTCAGTTGCTTCTTGGAAGGAATAACGACTCAGGGTATCAGCAGACTTTTATTAATGACCTCAACACTACTCAATTTGATCACATTATTCATTCTCTTGCTTAAATTTCTCCTTTTGTGTCTTCAGAGTCTTTAGTATAAATTCTTTGGTGTTGTGTATAAAGCAGTTTATAATTTGTCCTGTCTTACCACACCAACTTTATCTTCCCGTATTTGCCTTCCTCTAAAGGCTATCATGTAGCCAGACTGCCCTATAGTGATGTTTTTCACGGTTGAGGTTTTACTGCAAGATTCTATTTTATCTTTCTTGCAACCAGTAGAAGTTATTTTGAACTGTTCATGACTTGATCACAAAGCTTTTCCTATCAAGAATACTTTTTTTTTTTTTTTTTTAAGTAAACATGGTTAGGAAGAAAAAGTGTAAATCAAGAGGAAAGAAGAATGGATATTAAACTTTTTGTTTTGTTTTGTTTTTTAATTTAAGACTTAAAAAAGAGGTCAAAAGGGAATATGATCTTTAGAACTATTGACTTCTATTACTGGAAAAGGAGCAACTATCAATTTAGGAGGGATCTCTGAAATCACAGTAAGACTCCAAAAGCTGGTGTAAGTCACTGGCTTTCATATTTTCAATATTCTAACATTAAACATCATTTAACATATCGCCATTTTAAAGTCACAAAAAGGTACATGAAGAAGAATTTACACATCCATGAGAGTTATGAGCATGCATTGGGCATGTGGAACACACACACACACACCCCATAGATGTGTTCACAGATATACACATTCTTTTATGTCTTTGTCCTTTACTGTAGCATTTCATTAAATGATGTGTTGTCTCAGTAGCCAGTCCTTGGTCCTTTCATTTCATTTTTCATTTCATTTTTCATCTAGGAATATATCATATTTTAGTTATATTTTCTGTAATCCCATAAACATCTCATATAAACCACAGCATAGCATGTGTCCAGACACAGTAAAAATCTAAGGATGGCTATTAAGTCTGTGAAGAATTCTCATCAGGGACCCATTATCAGGTATCACCAGTTTCGATCATCAATATCTGATGATTATCAAATTATATTTACAAATTAACATAAAAGGAATTAAATTGTTTTCTAGCCACGTAGTTGGCAAGAAAGTATTATTTGGTTATTTCTAACCCTGCATATCTGGACTGCAAGAATTTGTTGAACGTAGCAGCCTGACCCTTTAGGGAAATGGTGCCTTAGGTCTGGAGACCCTTTCAAAGGGTTTGTTTCTCCCTTGAGCATTTGTCACCTGATCCCACAAGACCATTAGCAGAAATTGCCCTTTGTACATTTTCAGTTTTTTCTTGTTATGAGTCTTTCTTTTAGTGTATTTGTTACTATGCACAGAAAGATAAGAGAACAGATCTCTTGGATCTTTCAGAACAGGGATTTGTGAGTGGTTTGTGTGGCAAAATTTAGTCTGCGACTTGCTCTTGCTATGTCATGACTGGCAGCAGGGTAGTTAGAGAGGCATTATGACACCCCACCTTCTCTTCTTTTCACCGGAGGTTACAAATGTGCACCAGGAAGAACTTAGTAACTGTGACCAGACAAATTGTCTTAGGCCAGTTTCTATGGTTTTTAATTATACAGTTATACCTTTTGTAGTTAACTGTTTCTGTGCCATTTTCTCTTAGATTCCTCAAACTAAATATGCCTAAAAACAAATTTATGTGGTTTCTTCCCCCAAATTGGCCATAACTTTGAAATAGCAGCCACTGTCCATTTTTTAGATCATTCAGTGGAATCATTCTTAACACCTCCTTTTCTCATGTCACACAGTACCTGATTTTTTAAAATCCCATAGATTTGCCTCCTAAATATCCTGCAATTCTTCCTACTTCTGTTCCTCTCAAGTCATCTCTCACTCATTTAAAGTGTTATGACTTCCGTTTGGGAGCAGGCTTACGGATGAGTTACCTGGTTCCACTGCAAGCCATTCATCTCGTGACTACCTGAGCGATCGTTGGTTGGGAAATACAAATATGATTGTGTCACCACTTGCTTAATTCTTGTTAAAGATTTCCCATGTGCTGTGGGCTGAATAGGGAACTTCTTATGGTGTTCTCAATTTCCTGCACCAGCGGAATTTCCCCCATATATACATATTTTTTCTTATCTCACATCCTTGATCTTTGCTCAGAAATCATGCTTTTTCACCCCACTGCTTTGTCTACCAGACTAGACCCCCCTTCCTAAAATTTTCTGCCTTCTCTGCAGGCCAAAGTCATACTCACCTTTTTGTGTTAATGTAAACATCACTTTTTCATTGAACCTGACTCACCTGATTAGGTTGAATACCAATGTTACAGGAAATCTTAACACTAGAGGGTCTCCTATGTTATTTATATATTTTTATATTAGTCATCACTTTCTGTCTCTTCCACTGCACTGAAACTCCCAGGAAGGAAGTATTCTTGCAGGTTTTCTGTACCATCGTCTCCCCCAGTACCTGAAACTGGGCCTAAGTGAGTTGTCGTTGCCATTCAGTTGCCAAATTGTGTCTGACTTTTCTCAACCCCATAGACTGCAGCATGCCAGGCTCCCTGTCCCTCACTGTCTCCCAGAATTTGAACTCACTAAATAGGAGAACTAATAAATAAAGGTAAACACTTCTCACGTGAATATGATCTACAATACAGTGGAAATAAAATTACAAGCACTTTATTGAAGCTTCAGGAGAGAAAAACCCTGAGAGCTTTCCAGAAAGCAAAGAGTAAGAAACAAAAAAAATGCTTTCACTGAATTAATAAGAATATAAGATGATTAAGCACCATGTTGTCTTTATTTGCTCTCTTATTCGTGTTATTTTGTTTAAAAAATATGAACATAATTTTGATAGCTTCCTGCTGGGGATACAGTTCCCCTTTTTTTTCCAGTAAGAGTTTAATCTCTGAATTTTGAAGTCTCCTAAAATGAGATTTCCAAGAAAACATCATTCTGATTTTACAGGAGTCTTCTCTATACTATGTCATTTATTACCTATAACCATAAGCCATAATGATGTCATCTCTTTGGTTTCACCTGGTTCAATCTGTTTAATCATCTTTCTCATCCCACTGCCTCATTTCTCTGTTTCCTTTATTCACTATTTATAGTAGAAAATATATTTTACATTGACACACAGTACCCATTTTTAATAAATAGTTATGGATGAATATGAGTACATGCTCAGCGTATAACCTGAGAAACAGAACAAAATACTACATGATTTAAAAAACCCTACATGTATGTATGTGCATATGTGTGTGCTCCGTTGCTTCAATCATGTTCTAGTGTTTGCCACCCTGTGGACTATAGCCTGCCAAACTCCTCTGTCCATGGAATTTTCCAGGCAAGATTACTGGAGTGGGTTGCCACAGCCTTCTCCAGAGGACGTATGTATATAATATATACACACACATAAATGTACTGATAATGGCCTATAGGCTTATGAGTCTATGAGTAATTTACAAAGATTGTTGAGCTGATGCTTTTATTCTGTTTTGGTCATTAATGATGAAAGGAGAGAAAATGTAATAAATGGAAATTTAATGTAAACTCATTAAAAGAAATATATTCTATAAGACAGATAATGGACAATGTGGAATCTTTAATTGAGGTATTTAATGTAAGAAAGAACATTTGTCATTCTGTCGTGGTTGGTGTAGTGCACAGCCTTACGTAGTTTCTAACTCGTAGGCTGGTAATCCTTCTTTCATTAAGTGAGTGAAAGAGGAAGCAAGTATACTTTAAATTATGTAAATTAAGATGTTAGCTTTTCTAAATGGAGGAATATTTAGTAAAAGTGAGACTTAAGAAATAAAGTTTATATTAGTCAGTTTTTTTCTAAGGGTAATTAGAAATTAAATGTTTGGCATTATGGTTTGTATATTTAGTGTAAAATGGAGCCTAATCCTTTTTAAATTGATGTGAATATGATTTTTTGCATGCATGTTTAAATTATTTCTTTATAATTATCCTGAGTAAAATTTAACAATATTTCAGTTAACAAAAATGCAGAATTTATAATTTTCAATGAGATAAAATTTGGAGTCTTCCTTTTCACATGACATGCTCAATTTGGTGATCCACATTTAAATAATTGCAGTGCTTATGAAAACTTTGTCCTACTCTTTTAACTTCTTTGTGAGCAGGAAGAGAGGGCTCTTCTTTGTATATATAGTGCTCGGTTTGGCTGCTGTGGACCTGTATTTATAAACTGTAGGAAGTCAGTAAAGACCAAAGCATTATATGTGAGGCATATTTATTCTTGCGAGTCTGTGGAAGGAATGGTGGATCATTCTAAAGTACATATGTATGGATTTTAAGAAGGGCTTCCCTAGTAGCTTAGCTGGTAAAGAATCTGCCTGTGATGTGGCAGACCTGGGTTCAATCCCTGGGTTGGGAAGATTCCCTGGAGAAGAGAAAGGCTACCCACTCCAGTATTCTGGCCTGGAGAATTCCATGGACTGTATAGTCCAGGGAGTCACAAAGAGTTGGACATGACTGAGCGAGTTTCACGTTCATGGATTTTTAAGTAATATTAAATTGAGATTAAGGGTAGATATGGAGCACCTTTAAAATGTTGCATTTTAAAATTATGTCTTTTGATCTCAATTAAAAAGACAGGGGAAAAAAGAAAAGTAAAAAATCTCCAGGAGCTGATAGTTTCATTGTTACATTTCTTCAAGACTTACTGTAACAGTAAGTCCAGGGTGATGTAATTCAGGACATGGACAAAGATAAAAAGTTATCCACATCATTTAATGATTAAGTTAAGCAGTTATTCTAAAATACTCAGAGCACAAACTATTAAGTTGATGTTCTCATATTTTAGTTCATAAAACCCTAATACTTTGAGATGCTCTCTCAAAAGCAAGAAATTTAGCAGATATATTTTGTTAATCTATTCTCAGAGATTTGCAATCAATATGTACTCATTAAAGGAACCTGAAAAATCCTTTACTAAATAAAATATGCTTAATTCAGAGTTACCAAATATATTTGACTGCAGACCGCTGTGTCTGGTTCACATGTACAGCCAACTTGGCTTTTCAAGGAGCGTGTGTTGAGATACAAGAGTGTAGCCTAAGAGAACTTTAAAAAGATAGATATAAAAATCCTATGGGAAGACCCAGAGGGATAGGGTAGAGAGGGAGGTGGGAGGGGGGATCGGGATGGGGAATACATGTAAATCCATGGCTGATTCATGTCAATGTATGGCAAAAACACTACAATATTGTAAAGTAATTAGCCTCCAACTAATAAAAATAAATGGAAAAAAAAATCCTATAGTAATGAATTGCCAAACTCCAATCACAGTACATTTACATTAAGGACAACAGCAAAATAAAATACCAAATAAGCAAAAGGACAAATACTAAATATTACTACCTTAAGGATAGAAAAGAGTAGAATGATACTAATTTCTCATGCGTGTCTTTATTACTTGCCTTGTAATAATTGCATATTATTGTTTTTTGGAATTGAAAATAGAACTGTACAAAAAATACCATCAGGTAAGGTTTACCCAAGGAGTGTAGGTATGACTTACTATAGGCATATGTCAATAATGTAAGTTATTGTAATGCATTGGACATAATATCTTACAGGAGAGATGCATTCAATATATCCAAAAATAAAATGTTTATATTCCTCTCCTCCTGCAGAATTTTCCCTATTTCTTTTCTTATGCCTTCGTTATCTGTTGCCTTTATTCCTTGATGTCTACAAGTCATATTGAAAAGCAACAAATATTGGATATGCAATACAATGTTTTGTTTGGTTTTCATATGGTTCTAGTCATGCAGTCAGTCTTTATCCTTATTGATTATGGAAGTATTGAATGATACGAAATCTCAAGGACATTTCTCTCTTTCTCGTGCGTGTTGTTGTTTTTGTTGTTTAGTTGCTAAGTGTAGTCAGACTCTTTTGCAACCCCATAGAGTGTGTGTAGCCTGATAGGTTCTCTGTCCATGGAATTTCCCAGGCAAGAATACTGGAGTGGGTTGCCATTTCCTTCTCCAGGGGAATCTTCTTTACCCAGGGGTTGAACCCGCATCTCCTGCGTTGCTGGCAGATTCTTTACCACTGAACCACTTGAGAAGGTAGTAATCAAGTTCTGAGTATTTAACACATATTTGATTAGTTGGCATTTTGTCCTCTACTCTGCATAGTTTAGATGCATGTCCACTTACTTCAAAAAACAAAGCAAAATTTGTCAAAGTCCATACTATAAAATTCCTCAAAAGTTTTTATTCTGTGACAGTGATCTTGAAAATAGTGTCACAAATCAATATTCATATAAAACTAAATTGCATTAAGGCAGAAATAACTATGTGAAGGATTTTTGAAATTCCAGTTTAAGCTCAATATTGTGAATATTGACCAAAATTATGAAAAACACATAAATATGTGTATGGCAAGAATTATTTGCTTCTCAAAATGAATTGAGTTTCAAAAACTAGGTATAGTTAATCTTCATGAGATAGAAAATTCGTAAGTTATAGAAAATTAAATGTCTATTTAAATGATAGCAGTGAATGTGAGTTAATGTGTAAAATAATATAAAAAGAGAAAATTGTATTTTTCAAAATATTATGATTTTAATATTTAAATCTTAACATATTGCCATATAATGATACACTTAGTAGTTACCTAAGTCAGTGAATTTTATAAATAGATACATATATAATATACATTATACAGTCTTTATATAATTACAATAGTTCTTTTATTTAAGCAATCTCAGTGATAAGTAGTGCTTTTTAAAAACAAGTCGCTAACCTGATATTGACAGTTTGACCTAGAAATAAAGTGTAATCTTTTTTTTTTCCCTTCCTGCATTGCCAAGAATTGGTTGTCAGTTTCTGTAAATGACGACAGTGAACCCTCCAAAGGTCAGCTGATATCAGCATGGCTATCTTTCTAAATAAAGATTAAAGGTTTACCTTGCAAGTTGCCTAACTCGTTTTTTGGAGCCCTCTTTGTTTCTCCATGTTTTTACTTCCCGTCCTAGGTAAGAGTTACAGGGTGGAGAGAAGACTGCACAAGGTTCCAGCGACTCATTAATCTATGAGTGACTTTCTGCTGCTGACAGTTCTGTTAGCACATCCACCGCAAAGAGAACAGGCAGGCTGTTTTCTCTTTCTCCACTGTCCCTGACTCTTTTGTTAATAGTACATTTACACTTCTCACAAGTGGAGAGGGCTTTTTAACACTTTTGTGGATTTACTGGATCGTTATACTTGAGGTTTTTTTTTTTGTGCTTCTTTTTCTTTTATCCCTGGGCTGTCATATATTAACAGAATTACTTATGAATTTATTGAAGTTTATGTGTCAGGCATTTCACAGAACATTAGCTCACTTAATTCTCGGAATAACCAAAGGAAGAAGTTGATATTATTACATCTGCCTTTTTAGTTGAGGAGTATGAAATTTAAAAAGCTTAAGTAGTTTTCCTAAGTTAGTATTGATCAAGTTATGAATAAATGTTTGATTATTACTTTATGATAGCCAGTAGTAATAGGGTTATAAAGTTGAGGTCAAACCATTCATTTTAGATTTTAGAAACATTTTTTGTGTAGACTAAGGTGTCATGGATCTGCATGTCTAACATAGAGCACATACCTGGCACTAGTAAACCATCGATAAATATATATTTATGAATGAACATGACTTATTTTTACAATATAGGTCACCTTTTTTCTATTATGAAACATTTGAGTAAAATGTTATAGAACTTAACTGGTTTTATAGAAATCATGTTTAAATTAAAAATTGATAGGTATTTTTTTAGTAGAGAAATTGTAAGAAAATTATATTCATTTGCAGCTTTCCATTTCAGTCACTCAGTACAAATGAATCTGAGTAACTTGTATGCATATTAACTAAACAAAAAGGCAAATAGAACATGATGTGATATTGGTTTATTTTTATATCTTAAATTGGAGCAATTTATTTAATTTCAAATGTTTCAGCAGGGAATACGTGATAATAAGGGCTTCTCAGGTTGTCCTAGTGGTAAAGGACCCGACTGCCAATACAGGAGACCTGGGTTCGATCCCTGGGTTGGGATGATTCCCCCGCAAGACAGCATGGCAACCAACTCCAGTATTCTTGGAGAATCCCATAGACAGAGGAGACTGGCAGGCTACAAGCTATAGGGTCACAAAGAGTTCCACATGAGTGAAGAGACTTAGCATGTATGCATGGGATAAAAAACAAAAATTTGGCTAGAGTTAGATATCCACTAAAATCAAGCATTTAAGTGAGATGTCTTAAGTGTCTTTAAGTGTCTTAAATATTAAGGCCCAGTCACAAAGCATTAAATTTGATCACTAGAAAATTTGAAAGTAAATGAATGTTTACTATTATCCACCAGCTACGATCGTCCTACTTCTATTTTCAATTCAGGACATAATTTAAGTAGTTTAACTCAGGCTTTGACTAATGGAAAAGATGTATCTCTTTTATAAGGAGACAAAATAGGATATTTCAATTATGAATGTGCTATATTTAAGCACATTCTTGGATTTACTTTATCACAAAATCTGAGCCCATCATTAAAATCACTTCTGGGTACACACACAAAATAATAGTTAACTGAAATTCATCAATTATGATGAGGGAGAAGAGGCAGTTTTCATTTAATAATGGCTCAAAAGACATCTGTGAATGAAATAAGATAGCTATCTATATTAAAATGGATTATAGTCACTGAATAGCTTCAAATCCTTATGTAGCACATTGTAGCATTCACAGTGCTAGGAAAAAGAGCTAACATATAAGTGAAATATTAATGTTTATGCATAATGCAATAAAAGGGTATTTCAAAGCTTAAAAACTGTCTTAACATCAAGAATTATATAATAAAGTAACAGTAAACTGTCTATGTATCTACCTGTCCTGAAGGTTCCCTTTTGAATTCATTCCCTCAACAAAAGTAGTTGAATTATTGTTTAGATAGTAATCTATGTGAATATAAAAATATTTTTGTTTGTAGAGTAATATGAGAAGTAAGTAATAGAAGAGTATTATAAGTTTTCATATTTCTTTAAAACATTGCCTATAACCAAAATAGTATGTAATAAGTTGTCAGATACTCTTAACATTCTCCACATGTTGCATATAGGTGCTCTAGAGCTTGTATCAGACAGTGATTCTGTGTCCATATAATGTGATTAGACTGTCTTTGCTCCTGACCCCTGCCTTTTTGTTAAACTTCCCCATGTATTAGTATTTACTTTTGTAAAATAAAAACATGCAATAAGTAATTTCAAAGTACTTTTTAAATCTAATTTTGATAATTCTAGAAGAGATTTGAAAGACCTTTTGCTTAAATAATATGAAGATCCTAACTCTGAAATTGTTAGCTCAAATTCTGCAAAATCCCCTTCTAAACTATTTCTACCCTTCAAATAATATGATTTTTTATATAAATATTACAGAACATAAGGGAAATAGCTATTTTCAGAACTTAATGTGAAAGTGAATTCCAAAACAAAGTTAAGATTACAGTGTTTTGTAGGCAAATCTCTCTCTAATATTTGAGAGTAATTTGTTTCTTCTATAAAAGATAAGCTGGATACTTTTGTTATTATGACGGTTATATGAGTAACCTGATTGACTTGACTTAGTATTAATGCATGCAAAGTTCACTAACAGTGACCTGAATGGGATTTCAAGAAAAGCTTTTGATTAGAAATAATGAAATATAGCCAATTTAATTTATAAATTTTTAATTATGCAATTTGCTTGCATATTACCCAAATGGAATGTGTTTCAATAAGTCAGTGCACTTCAAATTTCCAAATTTTGTATTTATCATGTTAAGCAATATTAACTGAACAAATGCTGGAGTTGCAAAAGTAAATTACTGAGTAGAATAAAACCTAATTTACTTGTTTATAAGAACTTGAATATTTCAGAAGGTGGTGGGAAAGTCACTTGATTCTTTTCAGAAAGATGTGTTTAGCCTTGCTCCTAAGTTATATTAGCTTCCACCATTAAGGCAATGGTCAGATAAATACATTTGTGTGCTTTTTCTTTAATGAATTGTACTTAGTTTATATCTTAACAAGCTAAAGAGCTTGGTCATTTAAATGTAGGCAACAGAAAGAAATATATTTTACATTCAGACTGTCATTCATTCAGGAATTATTAGTGAACATCATTATGTTCTTGGGACTAATATAGGTGTTCAGGCAAGGTGAGTGAAGAAAGCACATGACTCTGCCCTAATAGACTGTATTCTTACAGAGGTTTATGGACAATTGGCATCAAACCCAACAAATGACTAAAACGATTTTTTTTTTTTTTAATGAAGCACAGTAAGAAAGACAAGGAGTATATATGATGGTCAGGTTAGAAGTAAAGACTTGAAGGATATGAGGAAATATCCATGAAATACCTGGGCAATATGTTCTAGCCAGAGAGAGTCGTCCATGACAAGACCCTGAATCTGGGTGATGCCTGTCATGTTGGTCAGAAAGCAAGAATGCCAGTGTAGCTGGACAGAGCAAACCACAGGGAGAAAGCTAGTTAAACCACTGGAAAACTAGAGAAACCTAGTCTGAAAGGCACAGGGAGGGGTCAGATGCAGGACTAGGCTAGAGACAAATGAAAGGTCATTAGAGTTTAGTTTAAACCCCTGGGTCATTAGAGTTTAGTTTAAACCCCTGTTTCAGGGGTTTAAGTAAGAAATAACATGGCCTGACCCATGTTGTCATAGGCCAACTCTGGCTCATGGGCTGAGTATAAACTGTTGGAAATGTAAAGAATAAAAATGTAAAGATATCTTAAAAGGCTGGACAAGGAATTTCTGTAGTTTAAACATTGAATAGCACATCTTCTTGGTCATCATAATCAAGCCATCTGTGCTTGTTCTGCATAGGAGTTGGAAGGAAAATCTAGAAGTATACAGTGATTTCCTTTGACTGCTTTAGAGAGGTATAATTTACATGCCATAAAATTCATTCATGTTAAGTGTAGAATACAACCATGTTAATATATTTACAAATTTCTACAGTCATCACCACAAGTCTAGTTTTAGAACATTTTCATCATCTTATTCCCACCATTACTTCCAAGCAACCATTAATATGCTTTCTGTGTCTTTTCTGAACATTTCATGAAAACACAATTATACAGTATATAGTCTTTTACATGTGACTTCTTTCACTCAGCATCTTTCTATGACTTATCATATTTTAACATGCATCAGTACTAGATTCCTTCTTATTTTATTGGTGATTTTTTTATGTTGTAAATCTCATTCCTCTCTGACATTGCACATATATGCATGTTTCATAGCCTCCTTTTTTTTTTTTTTAGCTAGTAGCAGTACTCTTTCTAACGCTATTTTAGCAATTCTATTTTGGGAAAAACTTGTAACATTTCTAGCTTCTCCCTTACTTTCAAACCACCAATAGTTTTGTACAGATTATTGATGTACCTAAAGACTCCTTTTGAGAGTCATCTTACAATGTTAACTCCTCAAGCCTTTCTTGTATACAGTGGTCCCTCTGTATTCCAAGTTCCCACATTTGTGGATTCAACCAATCACAGATTGAAAATATTAGGGAAGAAATTTCTGGGACATTCCAAAAACCAAAAGTTGAAATTGCTGCATACTTGCAACTATTTGCATAGCATTTGCAAATTATTTACAACAAATTTTATAGCATTTGTATGGTATTATGTATTATAAGTAATCTAGAGATAATTTAAAGTATACATGAGGATGTGCATAAGTTATATGCAAATACTATGTCATATAAGTGACTAGAATGACTATGTCATTATACCTTCTGTGTCCCCCCGGGGGACCTGGAACCAACCCCTTGGGGATAGAGAGGGATGACTGTGAAACACACATACATGAAATATATACACATATATCTATACCACACATATATAACTGAAAAATGTATCTCTGTTAAAAAAGAAGACTATTGACTATTGCTATTTTGATGGGTAGTACATCTAGTGGATTCTGGTGTCTATGTTTCTTTGGCATGCATTCAAAAAATGTTTGTGTAATCACCCATGAAATTCCGTCTATTCATTTTATATACTATTCAAACATGCTTTGTGATTTGGGGCTATAAATTTTGGCTACAAATAAAATAAGACTATTTCTCTTCAATGTAAGAAAAAACTTAAAAATATTTTCTTGAAGAACAGTGTTGAACCATATACAATCCCAGCTACCAACTGGCTTTAGGAAGTGTGCTTTGGCTTTCAGAAGAATGATGAGAAGTAATGTGGCTGTTTTGAAAGTTTTAACTGTAACGCACCTTTGTTTTTTTAGCATCTGTGGAATCCAACATCTGGAACGGATAGGAAAGAAGCTGAATCTCTTCGACTCCCTTTATTTCTGCATCGTGACATTTTCTACTGTGGGCTTTGGGGATGTCACTCCAGAAACGTGGTCATCCAAGCTTTTTGTGGTTGCCATGATCTGTGTTGCTCTTGTGGTTCTCCCTATCCAGGTAAACACCACCATGTTAAATTTTATAGAAACATGCAAAGTCTTATGAAATCAAATCTTCCACATTTAATCAGAAATGCAGGGTGACTTATTAACTATATTAACACATGCTCTTATACCATCTAGTCAGTTATTAAAATTGTCTCCAAAATGCCTTTTAAAATTATATTAGAAACATGAGTTTTTTTTCCCTTCTAGTCTCAATTGATAGCTCACATTTCATTTCTGTTTTTCAAGATGCTTTCTTTTACATATAGAGTATTTATATTAATTATCGGATTATAGGACAGTATAGTTTTTAATTATAGCATGTTTGTACAAGAAAATAAACTTATGAAACATTGATTTCTTTTGATTCTTGACACTACAATTAAAAGCCATATGTTGTCATGAATAAAAATCGATTGACTATGTTGGTCAACTAAAACAAAATCTGAAGATGATACGTAGCTAACATGAAGCATTTTGGAGAATGGATAAGGGAGCAAAGGCACAGAGATATAAATGAGACTGAAGACACACAGAGGCAACCTTCAACTTGTTCCTATAATGAATTCTGGCTGTCCATGGGTGGGCAGGTCATAAACAGGATGTGGCCAACACAAATCAAAATGTATATTCTATTACACAGCCATTTGAGAAAGTTATTGAAATATCCTTTCCATAGATGTAAAAATGATCTTTCCATTCCTATCCAATCATGCATGTCATCCTCAATGACACCCCTCCCCCATACTCTCAGCATCCCTTTAATAACAGCTACTTCCTTGGTGGCTCACTGGTAAAGAATCCGCCTGCCAATGCAGGAGACATGAGTTCAGTCCCTGAGTCTGGAAGATCCCCTGGAGAAGATGATGGCAACTCACTCCAATGTTCTTGCCTGGAAAATCCCATGGACAGAGAAGCCTGGCAGGCTACCATCCATGGGGTTGCAAAGAGTAGGACATGACTGAGCGTGCATGCATGCATTATAACTGGAACGTAGCCTTGTGTGTGTGGTAAGGTTATCTCCCCTTGCAGACGATGTGGGCTGAAGTTGACAGAAGAATATGAGAGAAAAAAGTGAGACCTTTCTCTTTAACCAGGTGTATGCAGACTCTTAGTGCCCTGTTATGATACAATAGGAAAATCTCATTATTGTTTCCTGAGAGACATGAAGGCCTTGGGAGGGATTAGCAAGTCTGCAATTATCCTGTGAAGAGTCTTGTTGAAGGGAACACTGATCATTTCAATCTAAGAAAGTTTCATCTAAGAAATTGAGTTATACCCAGTAGACAATAGATAGATTGCACTGATTTTTATTTCCATGTCCAGTTCTTTTCATTCACATGTGGAAAATGCGTTACAGTTTGAACAGCTGGCCTATTTGTGGATGGAGAGACAAAAGTCAGGTGGAAACTATAGTCGGCACAGAGCTCAAACTGAAAAGCATGTTGTTCTATGTGTCAGCTCACTGAAGATTGATTTACTCATGGACTTTTTAAATGAATTCTACGCACATCCAAGACTCCAGGTAACTTTGACAGATTATACCTACTAACATTGGCAAAATCAATTAATGATAGTACAGCCTGTGTTCTGGAGGATTTTTATTTATATGCTCAAATTTAGAGAAAATGAAGAACTACAAATATAACCTGGAACATAGAAAAAAATGCTGGAGGAATACACAGCATGTTAAGTTTCCTTCTGTATCTATAACGAAAGACAGATGGAATTATATTACTGCTACAAAGAAGGGTTTTCTCTGAATTAAAATGATTGCTTTTTTCTCCTTTTGGTAGTGAATAAATGATATTTTTATGAAACAGTGAAACTTAAAATATAATAAAACAATAAAAGAATCATTTCAATATCATCTGCTCACTTGAATTTTCAGAATTTTATAAAGTGTTACTAATGGAAATTTAGAAGTCTAAAAGTTCCAATCTTCCCTTTGTTTCCTGGAGTGAAACTTGGTCTTATCTATAGTAGCAATAAATGACCAAAATTTGGGCAATATGTAATTGAGATCATGAATTCATAAAAATCTCTTCTGTCTATGCAGACTCTTCCACTTGCCTGTGGTTCTGGGCCAGTGTAGACTTAGGTCACCTCCTTTGTTGCTTAATGCACTTAGTCTAGTCCAGACAGAAAAGAACTACTTGAATTTTCTGTATTTCCCCAATAAACTTATGTTAAGAGACTGGACAATCCTGAAGTCAAGACAGTACTGAGTACTTCTAATTATCTCTCTTAAATAATGAGAAATTTTAACATATTGCTTTTTGGGATTAAAAAATCTAACTTATAAGTGAAACTTGTATAATATTTTGTTTTTGCATACATTATTTTGCATTTTTGGAGATACTCCATATTTAATGTTTTTTTTTTAATTACTCATATTAAATAATTTCAGATGCTTATTACAACCCACAAAGAAAATCCATCTGGGAGAAAATTTAATCCACCCAAAATTTGATCCCTAGTAATTAATTTTGTCTAATATCAATATGGATAAATCTTCAAACCCCAAAAATTCCCACTAGATACAGAGTGATAAAATGGTGGACGTTTGCCAGAAAATTTGAATTCTTATAGATAAATTGTTTTATACCATTTTATCCCTGAGAATAATTTTCTCTTTCTCTAAACAACCATTGTTTTGAAATATTTTGATCACAAACTTTCAAATTTAATTTACTTTGTCAGTATTACCAATATTTTTGTGAACCCCTTTCCATTCAGATATTCATCAGAATATTTTCAATTTTATCAACTCATAATAATGTTACCAAATGATATAAACTATCACCACAGCTTTTTATTAAAAGTAACAAGATTGAAGTATGAGTTGATCCTTAGCACTTTTGGCTGGTATGCAGTTTATCTTTTAGAATCCATCTGAAATCCTAAGGAGGTTCCCTGGTGGCTCAGACTGTAAAAAACTGCCTGCAGTGCAGGAGACGTGGGTTCGATCCCTGGGTCATGAAGATCCCCCGGAGAAGGGAATGGCAACTCGCTTCAGCATTCTTGCCTGGAGAATTCCATGCACAGGGGAGCCTGGTGGGCTACAATCCATGGCGTCAGAGTCGGACACGACTGAGTGACTAACACTTTCACACCCTGAAGTCAAAATTGAAAATTTCATAGGCTGAAATGAGTGCTGAGTGTATGCACTGATTTATCTTCTCTTCTTGGTACTAAGTAAATTGAAAAAAGTCAGGATGAACATGCTGATTTATGAGATTTTGTATGTTTGTTTGTTATGTTTATTACCATTTCATGTTATTTAACATATGCCCAGGTTTTAAATGCAAACTTTGATTTATTAGTAAGAGTTCATTTCTCTTTTATCATATTTCAAAATGTTCATAGATATTCTATTTACCTATCTAGTATAAAACAAAGCATTATTGTTTCTATCCCATTGCCCACTTTGTTTTGAGTAGGATTATTATGTGGTGATTTTGTGTCCTACTGAAATGGATGTGCAGGTCCGAAGGATCCTCCAGATTCCAATGTGGTCACAAAGAGTTATCTACCTTCAAGGTTCGGCCCTTAAAGACCAGGATCTGTTGAGAGCAAAGTAAGTATGTCCATTTCCCATCCTGTAGTGTTATAATATCTTTTCTCTCCTCCAAATTTTAGCTTTCAGTACTGCAGGATGTGTTTTTGAATACAAACTTTTGTTCTAGTACCATTGCTGGTCAAATGGGAAGACTAAAAATATAAAATCCGCTTATTTGCTCCTCTTTCTCAGTGCAGGGTTATCAGACCACGTCCGCACAACACATTGAGAAGTGTGGTATGGTGTGATCATCTCAGGGTGCTGGGAAATGAGCTGAGTTATCCAGATTCAGCAAGAGTAACCTCCAAATCCCTGGATACTGTTTTTATTCGACAAATAAAAACTGTGGGCTAAACACTATGTGAGATGCCAGTGCAGTGTGAGTCAGGGTTTAGATTTTAAGGAGTTTATATTATATACTGGGCAGATAACGCTTGTGTTCCCTGGTGTCTGAGATGACAGAATCCTTGGGGACTGGAGAAGTCAGAAGGCTGACAGAGGTCTTACCTGCTGTCTTCTCGTACAGCTGCCAGTCCACCTGGATTAAAGATTACATAGTCTTATAGCTTTGTCACAATCTTGGGGGTCACTGCCGGGTGGGAGCAGAGTGAGAGTGTGGTTGGTTAGACTGTAGACTCCAGGAATCAGGGCCTCTGCAAAACACCCTCCCTAGTTTCAGAAGCCAGAAGAGATCCTTAGTGGAGGTGGCTTCACTCAATGTTTTCTCTTGTTTTGTAGCTTTTAAATATATCTTCATGTTTATCTTTGAGTTGTCCTACAGACTCTGTTAGGCTTAAAAGTCTCTTCCTTGAATTTCATAGCATAAGTGTTTTTTCTTTGTTGTTTTGATTCTTTCCAGATGGCTTGAGTATGTGTGTTGGTGTGCGTGTTGGTGTGTGTTCTCCATGTTTGTGTATGTTCTGTGTTTCTTTATGCATGCCCTCTGTATGCTTGTATGTGTGTGTATGGGGGGTGGATGTGTGTGGATGATGGAAAAGAACAGAAAAGAATCCCCAAATTCCTGTGCTGCTTATTCCTGCAAAAGTTGACTAGATAGCTCATAACAGGAACTCTAACATTATGTTAGATTTATATATAACAGGTCAATTTAGCTGAGAATTTTCTCAATGATTTAACAACTTGTGAAACAAAAAAGTAAGTATAAACTAGCACAATATAATGAATTGTACATAATTGGAAAATTAAGCTTCTTTGAGAGTGTATCAGCACTTGTAGTGGATTGCATACTTCATATATACTGTCACTGTACGCATGACAGTTCTAGAGTAAGTCATATTCTCCCAGTATCGCAAGTAAAACACAGCGTTAGGTGTTTGCTAACAATCTGCTCTCTATACTCATTATTCAGGAACTGCAAAGAAATAGTTGCTCAAACAGTAATATAATTTGGATCTTTATATTCATCTGTATAGATAATAAATATGCTTAATTTATTGTAATGAGTTAAGTTCTTCATATGATCTGGATGAGTAATGCCCATTTTATGTTCAATATGAATTTCTGTGATAAATGAAGCCTTTTGACTACCTAATCAACTAATCTAAGCTATTAGGATTAGCTATTGGCATTTTAGCTAGTTAATTCCTAGGATTAATGCACTTCTCAGTTAGCATAGTGGTGAAGAATCCACCTCCCAATGCAGGAGACGCAGGAGTCGTGGGTTCAACCCCTGGCTTGGGAAGATCCTCTGGAATAGGAAATGGCAACCCATTCCAGTATTCTTGCCTGGAAATCCCATAGACAGAGGAGCCTGGTGGGTTACAGTCCATGGAGTCTCAAAGAGTTGGATACGACTTCGTGACTGAACCAGGATTAACGCAACTCCATTTAGTATTAATAATATTGATGATTGTTTCTTAGCCAAATCAGTCACATATACCAGAAACATTTCTCCATAGGTATGAAAAACGAGAGTGTGAATGAGTGAGAGGTAGCAGGCTGGTAATTCTCAGAAAATTGAGTTAAGAAAGATGGTACCATTTTTATGCTCATTTCTTATCCTATGTCATGTAGAAATTTGGGATTTAATGTTAACTAACACATTCTTCAACACAATTCCCACGCAAGACAAGGAGTAAAATTCTCCAAACCATTTCCAAAGGTCAGTTGCATGAGTTTGAGTTGCTTTGTTGAAGACGATGTATAAAAAATGTTATACAATTGTCTTAATAACCATGACTTCTTCACACTTTTCCAAAACTGTTTGATTTGGTCTAATTCCATAGACTTTTATCATTTTTATCCATGGAAAATACGTTGGAGGAAAAATTTTTTTCTACTGTAATGAACCAGAAAGGCAAATAGTTCCTCATTTTAAAAATATACAATTTTATGTTTTTAGAACATTGCTTACCAAGCACTGAGGCACACTTATGGTTTATTATTATGTATAAGAAATATAGAACTTTAGCATGAAGGGAAGGGGTTTGGAACAAGATGATGATTCATCTCTGGGAAATATAAATGTACAGTAGAGTTTGGCTTATGAATACTAAATAGCTTTGTTTCCTCTCAGTTTTATTGATGCATTACAGTCAAAAAGGAATCCATCTAAACCAAAGGCTTATAAACTCCCTTAACTTATACGAAGTATATATATATGAAAAAAATATATACAATGATAAAAGAGAAAATAAAAATTGACTTTTTTTAACTTCTGTCATTATGAACTACAACCAAATCAACAATTATTTTGTTTATAAGCATGATCTGCAAAAAATCCTACTTTCATTTAAGCTTAAGGATGTTCATAGTTTATCTGTACTTTGTATGCACTGGACTGGGTGTTGGAATTCTGTTTTGCAGATGGCACATAGATATGTCAATGTGTGATCATTTTCCTTTTCTGTCTGCATTTAGGATGGATGATGCTGAGGCCTGTTTTATTCTGAGCAGCCGTTGTGAAGTGGACAGGACATCATCTGTAAGTTTCTAAAACCTCTTTCAGTAAATTGTTCTTTTTGCCTTATGAGATTTTATTATTTTTTTGTAATCTACCAACATTAAATATCGATGGCCTTAAAATGTTACTAAAGAGGAGTAAATATCTCTATCTTGCCAAAAAAATAAGAATAGTTGCATCATTGATTATATCAAACAAAAGTATTCCTGAAGTAATTTCTACTACTAATCTCTGGATTTTCTGTTGATGAAAATGAAATGAGTCATATATAAACAGAACTAGATCATTTTTAATTAAATATATCCTATGCTATGTGATTTTGTTATAATGATCTCAATTTCCTCAACTTAAAAGTGAGGCATATGGATCAGGCAGTCTGCAAAATATCAGTTGGAGCATTTCTAAAAAAGTATGCATTTGTGAAAATCCTATTCAGGATATGTAGGGTGGGAATTGGGAAGCTGTGTATTTTAAAAAGATCACCAGGTGATTTTGATGCACCTCCCAGTTTGGTAATCTCTGGCTTAGATGATCTCCATGATACATTTATGACCTAAAATTCAATAAACTAATAATCAAATTTTGTAATTTACCAACTTATAGCTTTTTTCTATAAATACATTTTAATTTCACTACTTTAAAAAAAATTCTTTACTCTTTTATGTTGAGGATGTCCTATTAACTCCTGTGTTTTAGACCAGTGAGTCCATCTGTAGTCCTTTCTGTGGTACACAGACAGATGAGAAACATGGTGCCTTCTGTAGTGCCTGGGGAAAAGGCAAAACATGCATGGGTCTTTTAGGGACATGATTTGCACTTTTCTGGACCATCTAATAGGTGTGCTCTGTTACATTACTTTAGGACTACAGGTCCTGAATGTGGTAGGCTTTGCATTGTCCTCACCCTAATTTGCCTAAATGTTTTACTCCTTTTTAAACTAACTTGTGTGCATGTGTGCTAAGTCACTTAAATCGTGTCTGACTCTTTGTGACCCTATGGACTGTATAGCCCACCAGGCTCCTCTCTCCATGGGATTCTCCAAGCAAGAATATTGGAGTGGGTTGCCATACCCTCCTCCAGGGGATCTTCCAGACCCAGGGATCAAACCCTCATCTCTTATGTCTCCTGCATTGGCAGGTGGGTTCTTTACCACTAAAGAACCCAGGGAAACCCTTACACTAACTTACTCAAGCTTTATTGGAAAAGGCCCTGTTACGAGCTGAATTGTGTGCCCTGAAAATTCATATGTTGAAGACCAAACCCCCAGGACCTCATAATGTGAATTTCAGTTCAGTTCAGTCGCTCAGCCATATCCAACTCTTTGCGATCCCATGAACCACAGCACGCCAGGCCTCCCTGTCCACCGCCAACTCCCAAAGTCTACCCAACCTCATGTCTATTGAGTTGGTGATGCCATCCAAACATCTCATCCTCTGTTGTCCCCTTCTCCTCCTGCCCTCAATCCTTCCCAGCATCAGGGTCTTTTCCAATGAGGTAGCCAAAGTATTGGAGTTTCAGCCTCAGGATCCGTCCTTCCAAAGAACACCCAGGGCTGATCTCCTTTAGGATGGACTGGTTGGATCTCTTTGCAGTCCAAGGGACTCTCAAGAGTCTACTCCAACACAACAGGTCAAAAGGATCAAACTTTGGTGCTCAGGTTTCCTTATAGTCCAACTCTCACATCCATACACAACTACTGGAAAAACCATAGCCTTGACTAGATAGACCTTTGTTGGCAAAGTAATGTCTCTGCTTTTTAATATGCTGTCTAGGTTGGTCATAACTTTTCTTCTAAGGAGTAAGCGTCTTTTAATTTCATGGCTGCAGTCACTATCTGCAGTGATTTTGGAGCCCCCCAAAATAAAGTCAGCCACTGTTTCCACTATTTCCCCATCTATTTGCCATGAAGTGATGGGACCAGATGCCATGATCTTAGTTTTCTGAATGTTGAGCTTTAAGCCAACTTTTTCACTCTCCTCTTTCACTTTCATCAAGAGGCTCTTTAGTTCTTCTTTGCTTTCTGCCATAAGGGTGGTGTCATCTGCATATCTGAAGTTATTGATATTTCTCCCAGCAATCTTGATTCCAGCTTGTGTTTCATCCAGCCCAGCATTTCTCATGATGTACTCTGCATATAAGCTAAATAAGCAGGGTGACAATATACAGCCTTGGTGTACTCCTTTTTCTTTTTTGGAGCCAGTCTGTTGTTACATGTCCAGTTCTAACTGTTGCTTCCTGACCTGCATACATACAGATTTCTCAAAACGCAGGTCAGGTGGTCTGGTATTCATATCTCTTTTAGAATTTTCCACAGTTTATTGTGATCCACACAGTCAAAAGCTTTGGCATAATCAATAAAGCAGAAATAGATGTTTTTCTGGAACTCTCTTGCTTTTTTGATGATTCAGTGAATGTTGGCAATATGATCTCTGGTTCCTCTGCCTTTTCTAAATCCAGCTTGAACATCTGGAAATTCACAGTTCATGTATTGGTGAAGACTGACTTGGAAAATTTTGAGCATTACTCTACTAGCGTGTGAGATGAGAGCAGTTGTGCAGTAGTTTGAGCATTCTTTGGCATTGCCTTTCTTTGGGATTGGAATGAAAACTGACCATTTCCAGTTCTGTGGCCACTGCTGAGTTTTCCAAATTTGCTGGCAGATTGAGTGCAGCACTTTCACAGCACCATCTTTTAGGATTTGAAATAGCTCAACTGGAATTCCATCACCTACACTAACTTTCTTTGTAGTGATGGTTCCTAATGCCCACTTGTCTTCATATTCCAGGATGTCTGGCTCTAGGTGAGTGATCACACCATTGTGATTATCTGGGTCTTGAAGATCATTCTTGTACAGTTCTGTGTTTTTTTGCCAGCTCTTCTTAATATCTTCTGCTTCTGTTAGTTTCATACCATTTCTGTCCTTTATTGAGCCCATCTTTACATGAAATGTTTGTTCCCTCGGTAA
This sequence comes from Odocoileus virginianus, assembly GCF_023699985.2. Taxonomy (NCBI): domain Eukaryota; kingdom Metazoa; phylum Chordata; class Mammalia; order Artiodactyla; family Cervidae; genus Odocoileus; species Odocoileus virginianus. The sequence continues at coordinate 508,780 of NW_027224288.1, forward strand.
CTCTAATTTTCTTGAAGAGATCTCTAGTCTTTCCCATTCTGTTGTTTTCCTCTATTTCTTTGCACTGATCACTGAGGAAGGCTTTCTTATCTCTCCTGGCTTTTCTTTGGAACTCTGCATTCACATGGGAATATCTTTCCTTTTCTCCTTTGCTTTTTGCTTCTGTTCTATTCAAAGCTATTTGTAAGGCATCCTCAGATAGCCACTTGCTTTTTTGCATTTCTTTTCCGTGGGGATGGTCTTGATCCCTCTCTCCTGTACAATGTCACAAAGCTACTTCCATAATTCATCAGGCACTCTGTCTATCAGATCTAGTCCCTTAAATCTATTTCTCACTTCCACCGTATAATCATGAGGGATTTGATTTAGATTATACCTGATTGGTCTAGTGGTTATCTCCATGTTCTTCAATTTAAGTCTGAATTGTGGCAATAAGGAGTTCATGATCTGAGCCACAGTCAGCTCCCGGTCTTGTTTTTGCTGACTGTATAGAGTTTCTCCATCTTTGGCTGCAAATAATATAATCAATCTGATTTCAGTGTTGGCCATCTGGTGATGTCCATGTGTAGAGTCTTCTCTTGTGTTGTTGGAAGAGGGTGTTTGCTATGACCAGTGTGTTCTCTTGGCAAAACTCTGCTAACCTTTGCCCTGCTTCATTCTGTACTCCAAGGCCAAATTTGCCTGTTACTCCAGGTGTTTCTTGACTTCCTACTTTTGCATTCTGGTCCCCTATAATGAAAAGGACATCTCTTTTGGGTGTTAGTTTTCTAAGGTCTTGTAGGTCTTCATAGAACTGTTCAACTTCAGCTTCTTGAGCATTACTGGTTGGGTCATAGGCTTGAATTACGGTGATATTGAATTGTTTGCCTTGGAAATGAACAGAGATCATTCTGTCGTTTTTGAGATTGCATCCAAGTACTGCATTTCAGACTCTTTTGTTTAATATGATGGCTACTCCGTTTCTTCTAAGGGATTCCTGCCCACAATAGTATATATAATGGTCATCTGAGTTCAATTCACCCATTCCAGTCCATTTAAGTTTGCTGATTCCTAGAATGTCAAAGTTCACTCTTGCCATCTCCTGTTTGACCACTTCCAATTTGCCTTGATTCATGGACCTAACATTCCAGGTTCCTATGCAGTATTGCTCTTTACAGCATTGGACCTTGCTTCTATCTCGAGTCACATCCGCAACTGGGTAGTGTTTGTGTTTTGGCTCCATCTCTTCATTCTTTCTGGAGTTATTTCTCCACTGATCTCCAGTAGCATATTGGGCACCTACCAACCTGAGGAGTTCATCTTTCAGTGTCCTGTGTTTTTGCCTTTTCATACTGTTCATGGGGTTCTCAAGGCAAGAATACTGAAGTGGTTTGCCATTCCCTTCTCCAGTGGACCACATTCTTGTCAGACCTCTCCCCATGACCCGCTGTCTAGGGTGGCCCCACACAGCATGGCTTGGTTTCATTAAGTTAGACAAGGCTGTGGTCCGTGAGATCAGATTGGCTAGTTGTCTGTGATTGTAGTTTCAGTCTGTCTGCCCTCTGATGCCCTCTCGCAGCGTCTACCATCTTACTTGTGTTTCTCTTACATTTAACGTGGGGTATCCCTTCTCAACTGCTCCAGCAAAGCACAGCCGCTACTCCTGACCTTGGACATGGGGTATTTCCTCTTGGCCGCTCCTGCACCATGCAGCAGCTGCTCCTCCGGCAAATTTACTTGGTGATAAAGTCTTAATAGATATAATCAAGTTATAATGAGTTTATTACAGTGGGCCTTACTCCTAGTTGAGCTGTGTCCTTGAAAAATGGGGAAATGTGGTGACAGATGAATAACGGAATGCCGTGTGTATGTGAAGACAGCCTTCTGTAAGCTTGTAGAGAGGCTTCCCGCACTGTCCTCGGGAGGAACCAGCCTTACCAACGTCTTTCTTTTGAGCTCTGACCTCCAGAATGTCGAGACAATACATTTTCATTAAGCCACCAAGTTTGTGGTCGTTTGTTACCACAGCCCGAGCAAACTAATGGTCTTCCCGAGTGGCTCAGTGATGAAGAATCTACCTGCCAGTGCAGTAGATGCAGGTTCACTCTCTGGTTAAGAAGATCCCCCTAGAAAAGGGAATAGCAACCCACAGTCATTTTGCTGTTGCCTTGTCTGGGAAATCCCATGGACAAAGGAGCCTGGCAGGCTATAGTCCATGTGGTCACAAAAGAGTCATACATGACTAGCAACTAAATAGCAAAAAAGCAAACTGATTCATGGTCATAGATCAGACGAATGATTGCAAAAATTTGTAAAATATTTCTCTTTAAAACATATATTTGTTTTGAAATTCATTTGCTCCCCTCGTTCTCCACAGTTACTGTCTTAATTCATACATGACTCTCCTGGGTCCACTTGTGCATTATTGCAATAGTTTCTTAATTAGGTCGGCTCATTAGATGTTCCAAACCTATGTATGAATAAGTGGACTGGAATTGAACATATTCTACCTTATGTTTCTGTAAATATTTAACTGTGAAGCGTGGGACTCTCAAGTGATTACTTAGTTTTAAAATACTTGCAGTCTTCCTGTATCTGTGTAACAAGGGGGAGTAAATATAGGAAATAACTATATAATGTCTTTTGTGCACCCTTTCCAAGCTGAATTTGAAAGCTTTCAATTCAACAAATGCATTCCATTTCCTCCTGACTCTGTAGGATATTGACAGGTTGTGAATAAAAAGACTTCACTCAGGACAGAAGAGATGGTAGATGAGGTGACACTGATACAAGTGTGGAAGCTACAAAGCAGATGGATGGGTGGTAACTGACTTAACAGACAGAAAGTAGGTAACATTTAAGCTGAGAAAGGAGAGGAAACAAGTCAGAAGCAGGCTGCTTTATGCAGTGGAGACTCAAGTGACAGGAATAGAGGTATCATATGCCTCTACAAGTAAGGTTATATATAGGACTAAATATATGAACAGCGGTTGAAAGTCTGCAAGAGAAATCGTTAGATTCCCTGAACCCTTCCACATGTTCATTGCTGGTCCCTTTGCCATCTTGGGAAAAGAGATTTACTCCAGTAGTTGGCAAATTTGGCCAAAATAAACACTCTGGCTGCCCAGGTATAAAGGGAGGGAAAGTAACCTGCAGCAAAAACTCGTGACCCATGATGCCCCTTGGGAACAAAACATCAGAAGAGAAATCCTCTGATTCAGTGCCATTTCAGAGAAGGTTAGAGTGAGTTACTGAAGCAATTAGGGGACAGGAAATGCAAGAGACTCTTTCCTCTGCCCACTCGCGGTGGGGGACAGCTCAGGCCTCTTGGAGGCACAGATGGTGGGGTGGGCCCATCCAGGAACATCCAGCAGGGCACCCCCTTAGTGCTGGGCTGATTGTTGCAGCAAGGCTGATTGGTAGACACTCACGGGGCAGGAAGCATTCTTCCCAAGTGTCTGTGTGTGTATGTATGACGTGAAAATAAGGTCTCTGTGTTCACTCATGTCCCGAGGAGCTTCTGAGCGCTTCACGCCTACATATGTTCATGCAACTGTGATCACTAGACATTTAAGGAAATTCCTAACAAGAAAAAGAAGGAACTAAGTGACAGCCATGCAAAAATTTAGGAAAGAAGAATTCAGAGAAAACGTAAGTGCCGCCATAGGATTCTGGGAGAAGAAATCAATTTTAAAATATGCAATATCCATATTAGTAATATAGTAGTTGAGAAGTAATATAGTAATATATTTAGTAATCTTTAGTAACATAGTAGTTGAGAAGATGAGAAGAGTATCATGTTTAGAAGAAGAATAGTATGCTATATAACAAAACAAATTGAAAAAAAGCAAGAACATTCAGTGAACCAAGAAGAGCTTCTGGAAATTAAATGTAGGTAACAAGTGAAAAATTAAATAAAATATTCAGAAGATAAATCTAAGGACATTGAAAGAATGAAGAGTAATAAAATGAACAATAAAACCAAATAATGGAAAAGGAGAGTCAAAACAAGAGAAAATTAAAGGAGTGTTCAGGAAGAAACAATATTCATATGGTAAGAATTTCAGGAGAAGGTTCTGGAAAAAAGTGGGGGATATTATTATCAAAAATATAAAAAAACAAAATTAAAACAATCAAATTTCTCAGAATGGAATTCTTGAGAGGACCCACTTATTGAAGATTAATGACTAGAAAAGCCATGCTTGCCAGAGAAATTGAGATAGGAAATGGAACAAAAGGAAAAATGAATGAAAATGAAGAAAAGGCAAAGTCAAGAAGGAAACACTCAACCCGTGTGTGTGCTTAAGATGCCCAGTCGTCTCTGACTCTTTGGGACCCCAGGGACGGTAGCCCACCTGACTCCTTTGCTCACGAGATTGTCTAGGCAAGAATACTGGGATGGGTAGACACTCCATTCTCCAGGGCATCTTCCTGACCCAGGGATCAAGTGCTGGCCTCCCACATTGAAGGCAGACTCTTTACACCTGAGCCACCAGGGAAGTCAAAAAGAAAGCACTCAGCCCGAGGATGGAGAAGCAGAGTGCTTCAGACTTAGCAATAACACCAGAAGCCAGAAGACAATGGGCTTTCAAAATTCTGAGGGGAAGATATGTTTCCAGTTGGAATTCTCTATCCTGACAAAACTTCAGATAGAAATATATTTATAGATGTTAAAGGTTTTCAAAATTGCACAGTTGTCAGGAAGCTGTTGGGAGCTGCGTTTTACTCCAACTGGGCAGTGAGTGAGGATGAAGACAGCTCAGGGGAGGGATGGAAATTCCCATGGCATGGTCAAAGCAGATCCTAGAAAAACAGCTGAGCAGAAGACTCTCGAGTGTGAGAAGGGAGGTTTGCTGCTAAAAAGAGATGAAATCAACGTACCCCAATGTAGTTGAAGATTAGGACAGCAAGTTTTCCCTTCTGGCAGAAAACAAATAAAGTGGCTGAAATTATTATAATTGTGATAAACATTATAAAACCACATGTTCACCAAACAAACCTAAAGTATAATTATCTTAAAAGCTGCATTGATGTTTGTAATATGTTTCTGAAAATCAATAAGGTAAACTGAACTGTAGCTATAAAATAAGACACATTACATACAGAGGAATAAGCAATTTTGATCAGAATTCAAATGGACAACTGTTTAAGACTGATTTAAAAAGTTGTCTATACTATTTCATTTCCCGTAAAAATATCTCACTAAAGGAAAGGCATAATAAAAATATTTTTATACAAATAAAACCTACAAATAACAGACCTACATTTTTTTCAAAGTTCTTCAATGAAAAGAAATGTTGTCTTTTGAGAACTTAGATTTATATGAAGAAATAAAGACTGCAAAAATGGTAAATATGTACATACATATAAACGATTTTAATTTTTTAAATATAATTATTCTTTAAAGCAAAAATCATAGCAATCATGGAATTTGTAACAAATTCAGAAGTGGGAAAGAAAGAAAGAAAGTAAAGCTCAGTCATGTCCAACTCTTTGCGACTCCATGGACTGTAACCCTCCAGGCTCTCTGTCCATGGAATTGTCCAGGCAAGAATACTGGAATGGGTTGCCATTTCCTTCTCCAGTTAGAAGTGAAGTAGATGGCAATAATATGACAAAAATTGAAAGGAATAGTGGAAATATACTAACATGAGATTCTTGTGCTTTGAATATTATTTGAATGAAGAGTTTGATAGAGATTAATATTATAAAAACTTAGAATGACCCTTGGTAAGGAGAAAATAGAAGACAAAGTGATATACTAAAAATATTTACTTGATCCAACAATGTAAAAAAAAAAAAGAACAAAAGTCAAATGAGACTAATAGAAAACAGCACTATAGTAAATTTAAACCCAAGCATATTAGTAACTGTAAATTATGAATGGACTACACTCACCACTGAATGGCAAGGATCTTCATATTGAATAAGTAAAAAGAATACCAAAGGAAGTACTGTCACAGCAATTACACTCAAAGGGAAACGTATGATTATTAATAGATTCAAAGTAGCAGGATGGAAAAAGATATACTGTGTGCACAGCTAGTCATACAAACCTGCAATGGCTATGTAAGACAGATGCAGAAGACTTCAAGGGCAGGAACTTTTAACAGAGGTAAAGAGAAATATTTTGTATTTATTAGAGAATCAGTGAATGAAGAAGACATAACACTAGTAAGTGTGTATGCACCTTAAAATGAAACCTCAAAACTTATGAAGTATGAAACAATAGAGCAGGCAGGAAGCATAAAAAGGGACAGTTATTGTTAGACATTTCAATATTCCTCTCTCAGTAATTAATAGAACTAATGGAAAGAAAACCATTCAGTTATAAAAACTTGAGCTCATTTAAATCAAATAGATCTAATCAACATATATAGCGTTATACTCAACTGCAGAATATGTGTTACTTTCAGGTACACATACAACACTCAGAGATGGACCATAGGCTGGATCACAAAAGAAATGTCAAAACAGATAATTGGATTTAAGAAAAAAATTCAGAATATTTTCTCTGATCAACAGTTCAGTTCAGTTGCATCCAACTCTTTGTGACCCCATGGACTGTAGCATGCCAGGCCTCCCTGTCAATTTGAGTAAATTTCGGAGTTTACTCAAACTCAGGTCAATTGAATTGGTGATGCCATCCAACCATCTCATCCTCTGTCGTCCACTTCTTCTCCTGCCTTCAGTCCTTCCAAGCATCAGGGTCTTTTCCAGTGAGTCAATTCTTCCCATCAGGTGGCCAAAGGACTGAAGTTTCAGCTTCAGCATCAATCTTTCCAATGGATATTCAGGACTGATTTCCCTTAGGATGTGCTGGTTGGATCTCCTTGCTCCAACACCATAGTTCAAAAGCATCAATTCTTTGGAGCTCAGCTTGCTTTATAGTCCAACTCTCACATCCATACATGACATAGCTTTGACTAGATGGACCTTTGTTGGCAAAGTAATGTCTCTGCTTTTTAATATGTTGTCTAAGTTGGTCATAGCTTTTCTTACAAGGAGCAAGCATCTTTTAATTTCATGACTGCAGTCACCATCTGCAGTGATTTTGGAGCCCAGAAAAATAAAGTCAGCCACTGTTTCCACTGTTTCCCCATCTATTTCCCATGAAGTGATGGGACCAGATGCCATGATCTTAGTTTTCTGAATGTTGAGCTTTAAGCCAAATTTTTCACTCTCCTCTTTCACTTTCATCAAGAGGCTCTTTAGTTCTTCTTTGCTTTCTGCCATAAGGGTGGTGTCATCTGCATATCTGAGGTTATTGATATTTCTCTTGGCAATCTTGATTCCAGTTTGTGCTTCATCCAGCCCAGCATTTTTCATGATGTACTCTGCATATAAGTTAAATAAACAGGGTGACAATATACAGCCTTGACGTACTCTTTTCCCAATTTGGAACCAGTCCATTGTTCCATGTTCAGTTCTAACTGTTGCTTCTTGACCTGCATACAGATTTCTCAGGAGGCAGGTAATTTCCCACAGTTTGTTGTGATTTACACAGCTTAGCATAATCAATAAAGCAGAAGTAGATGTTTTTCTGGAACTCTCTTGCTTTTTCTGTGATCCAGCAGATACTGGCAACTTGACCTCTGGTTCCTCTGCCTTTTCGAAATCCACCTAGAACATCTGGAAGGTCATGGTTCACGTAGTGTTTAAGACTGCCTTGGAGAATTTTCAGCATTACTTTGCTAGTGTGTGAGATGAGTGCAATTGTGTGGTGGTTTGAACATTCTTTGGCATTGCTTTTCTTTGGAATTGTAATGAAAACTGCCCTTTTCAAGTCCTGTGGCCACTGCTGAGTTTTCCGAATTTGTTGGCATATTGAGTGCAGCACTTTCACAGAATCATCTTTTAGGATTTGAAATAGCTCGGCTGGAATTCCATCACCTCCACTAGCTTTGTTCATAGTGATGCTTCCTAAAGCCCACCTGACTTCACATTCCAGGATGTCTGGCTCTAGGTGAGTGATCACACCATCGTAACTTTCTGGGTCATGATGATCTTTTTTGTATAGTTCTTCTGTGTTTTCCTACCACCTCTTCTATTCATAGCAGAACTTAACTAGAAACCAATAATAAACTTTAGCAGAAAATAGTCATATATATGAAAATTAAATGATATATTTCTAAATAACCCATGGGTGAAATATGAAATAACATGGAGAATTAGAAAAATTTTAGTTAGAACTGTGATTAAAAATCTAACATTTCAGAACTTCACTGGTGGTCCAGTGGTTAAGACTTTGTACTTCCACTGCAGAGGACTGTGGTATGATTCCTGCTCTGGAAACTATGATCCCATATGCTGGGTGGCATGGCCAAAAAATGGAAAAACTTGAAAAATTTGACCTGTTTAAAAAATGCAACATTTCAAAATTAATAGGATGTAGCTCAAGCAGTGCATAAAGAAAGATTCATGACTTTACCTTCTTTTATTACAATAGAAGTATAAATTTGCATATCAAAGAGGAAGTGGATTCAGCAATTACAGTCTTTAAAAGTGGTTTTTCTAAGTGGGAGCAGAGAAATATAACAAGAACTTATGGGTAATGTCTCACTGAGGAAAGTTTTCTCTGTTTAAGTGGGAAAATTTGTTTTCAGTTATTTTTTTATTGAAGTATATTTGAATTACAATGTTGTGTTAATTACTGTTATATAGCAAAATTATTTAGTTTTATAAGGTGACTCAGTGGTAAAGAATCTGCCTGCCAATGCAGGTGACCCAGGTTTGATCCCTGGGTCAGGAAGATCCCCTGGAGGGGGAAATGACAACCCACTCCAATATTGTTGCCTGGCAAATCCCATGGACAGAGGTGCCTTGAGGGCTACAGTCTATGGGGTTGCAAAGAGTTGGACACGGTTAAACATCTAAACAGCATACACACACACACATGTATATATATATATATTCTTTTTCATATTCTTTTCCATTATGGTTTATCACAGGATATTGAATATAGCTCCCTGTGCTATACAGTAGGACCTTGCTCTTCATCTGTCTTAGCAGTTCACACCTGCTAACCCCAAACTGCTAGCCCAATGCTCTCTGACTCTCTCCCTCACCCACATCCCCCTTGGCAACCAAGCTGTCCTCCTGGTCCCTGAGTCTGTTTCAGTCGTGTCCCACTCTTTGTGACCACATGGACTGTAGCCCGCCAGACTCCTCTGTCCATGAATTTCTCTAGGCAAGAATACTAGAGTGGGTTGCCATGCCCTCCTCCAGGAGATCTTCTAACCCAGGATCAAACCTGTATCTCCTGAATTGCAGGTGGGTTCTCTACTGCTGAGCCTGACCCACTGCACAAACCCTTAAGTCATACTTCAATTAAAAAAAGAAAAAGAAAGATTTGTAAGGTGTAGAAACTATATTTTAAAAATCATTGATTAAATGCTTGGATATCTCTCAGGAATTTAAAAATAAAAAAGCATTAGGAAATCATTAACAAAAACTATGTATGTCTTAAAATCGGTTCAAGAAACAGAGAAAAAAAAGTTTCAGACACTTTAATTTTGAACATCTTGTTCACTCTGTCAGTAGATGTGCTCTTAATTTAAACATCTGTTCAAAGCTAAGTCTTTCTCTGAGTCATTATAATGCAGGAAGCATATTAATTTAGCTTCTGAATAGCCTTTCTTAAGGCTTCCCTGGTGGCTCAGTCTGCCGGCAATGCAGTTGACCTGGGTTTGATCCCTGGGTTGGGAAGATCCCCTGGAGAAAGAAATGGCAACCCACTCCAGAATTCTTGCCTGGAGAATCCCATGGACAGGGGAGCCTGGTGGGCTACAGTCCATGGGGTCACAAAGAGTCAGACACGACTGAGTGACTAACTTTCATTTTCACTTTAGCCTTTCTTTGCTGTGGTGAAAGAATTTGATTTGCTTAGCTGAACTAGGCATATGAATTTTTACTTAGAGTGATCTGGTTCTGGAAACACTTATAGTGTTTGCTTTGCTCTTTTAGCTTTGTGGGTTTTTGTTTTTGTTTTTTTTTTTTTTGACAGTACTGATTTTTAGATTTCTTAAAAACAAAAGGAAAAAAGAACTACATAATAATCTCCTCATTGATTCAGTTCAGTTCAGTCATTCAGTCATGTCCAACTCTTTGCGACCCCATGGACTGCAGCATGCCAGGCCTCCCTGTCCATCACCAACCAACTCCTGGAGTTTACTCAAATTCATATCGTTTGAGTCAGTGATGCCATCCAACCATCTCATCCTCTGTTGTCCCCTTCTCCTCTTGCCTTTAATCTTTCCCAGCATCAGGGTCTTTTCCAGTGAGTCAGCTCTTCGCATCAGGTGGCCAAAGTATTGGAGTTTCAGCTTCAGCATCAGTCTTTCCAATGAATATTCAGGACTGATTTCCTTTAGGATGGACTGGTTGGATCTCCTTGCAGTCCAAGGGACTCTCAAGAGTCTTCTCCAACACCACAGTTCAAAAGGATCAAAATTTTGGTGCTCAGCTTTCTTTATAGTCCAGCTCTCATATCCATACCTGACTACTGGAAAAACCATAGCCTTGACTAGACCTTTGTTGGCAAAGTAATGTCTCTGCTTTTTAATATGTTGTCTAGTTTGGTCATAACTTTTCTTCCAAGGGTAAGCGTCTTTTAATTTCATGGCTGCAGTCACCATCTGCAGTGACTTTGGAGCCTCCCAAAATAAAGTCTGTCACTGTTTCCATTGTTTCCCCATCTGTTTGCCAGGAAGTGATGGGACCAGATGCCATTATGTTAGTTTTCTTAGTTTTCTCGATGATTAGTCATCACTAAATGTCAATTATAGATTAGAGACCACTTATACACTTTTAGCTGAAACTCCAACACTTTGGCCACCTCATGAGAAGAGTTGACTCATTGGAGAAGACCCTGATGCTGGGAGGGGTTGGGGGCAGGAGGAGAAGGGGATGACAGAGGATGAGATGGCTGGATGGCATCACTGACTCGATGGACATGAGTTTGAGTAAACTTCGGGAGTTGATGATAGACAGGGAGGCCTGGCATGCTGCAATTCATGGGATCGCAAAGAGTCGGACATGACTGAGCGACTGAAGTGAACTGAACACACTTTTATGCATAAATGTGATATATTTCTCACAACAATCCTGCAAGGAGGTTCTTCCTAGCTCCAATTTGTCAATTAATAAACCAAGGCTCAGGTTACCTATTTTATTTAACCTTCTTAAGGGTATAGGGTTAGTAGTTCACAGACTTCTGTTTATACCCTACTCAGTGTCAAAGAAAAATTGTACTGGACAGAGTTGAACAGGCAAGGAAGACTACTGAAGCCTGGGGGAGAGATTGAATTCAACTCCTCTGAATCAAAAGGTTGGAGGAGTTTGATGTACTGGGTTGGGGAACTTGGTCAGTGTGATTAGCTCATCATTTGCTAACTGTTCTGTGTGAAAGTTAGGCTCTCTTCTGCCCACAGAGACTGGAGATGGGGAAAATTTCACCTTTGATGATCACATTTCAAAGAGATGGCCCCCAGGTCCTTGAGAAAGCCTTTTCTCTGTTGTAAAACTGCTGAGAGGCCAGGGAGATTTACATCTCAAAGGGACAGAGAAAGAATTTATAATTGAAACTTTTCAAAAGTAAATGCTGTAAGAAAAGAGAGGTCAGGGGTCTACAGTTTTGAAGAGGCCTGTCAGAAAGTCAAGGGTGGGGAAACTTTAAGTCCATCTTGGTCATCCAACTCCAAAGGCCTGTAGTTGTAACTCAAAAAGAATTTACCTGAGACCACACTATTAGCTTCTTCCTAAATGTGAAAGATTTTTTTTTTCTGATTATTACATGCATTTTAGAATAAGTGAAATCTTAGAGTAGAATGCAAATAATCCTTGAGCACTCAGTAATTTCCCTGTATGACCCTTTCAGACAGTATGAAAAAAGAGCTGAAATAAAATGTTTGGGATTTCAGGGAAAGAAAAATAATTTTCCTCTAACATTCTACCTTCTGTGACTGAGAACACCTGTGATGAAAGACAGCTTAACATGAGCAAAACAAGCAAATTTAATAGCATGTGTACCTCCTGTAGGAAAACTGAGTACACCCACCCCTGAACCCCCAAATGTCCAAGTCACCACCTCAAATATTATCTTCAGGTAAAGACAAAAAAAAGGGGTTGGTAGAAGGAAGGCTAATTCTGGGTAGTTATCCAGAAAAATACAATAAGCTTATTATGCAGATTTAAGTCTGATGCCTTCTCTACTGATCAAGTTTCTTGTGATTTGTAATCCTCCTTCTTGGTACAAAGAGAAAGATATCCTTACAAATGGAGATTTCCCTCTTGAATATAAATTTCCCTTACAAAAGGATGAATTGTACTCTGATTTCAGAACTCCTCCTGTGTCTGCTTTTTCTCCAAAATAAGCGGCTCAAAATAATCCTTATGCTAAAAAGGCGTATTTTGGTTAGCATATTCTGCTACCGTTCACAGTTTAAGTTTTTTTTTTTTTTTTTTAAGTTGCTTTGTTTTAAGCAGATTCATTTGGGACAGTAAAACACTTTAGTACTTTATCATTCTACTACTTTATTCCCTAGTTATATTCTTTAGAGGGTTTTTTCAATTTTATTTTGCTTTTTATTCAATCCAAAATTTAACCTGTTTTCAAAAAGATCTTTCTTACCAGTTCATAAAATCACAGAATTCTAACCTATGACTATTAAACTTGCTAAGACTCCTGTGGGTCACTAGTATGATTTGTATTTCAGTCTGACTAGAAATACCTTTTGGCAAATTCTTGACAAATTCTTCACTGGACTTCAGTTATGTAGTTCCAAGAGAGCCTGTTCTTTTTGTGAATCACATTCATTATTATTCATTTGACATTTGTCAATGATTTTTATGAAATTTTGAGACATATGGACATAATTTTGTTTAAAAAGAATAAACAGATGAGGGAGACTCAAGAGGATTACAGTCTCTAGCTGAGTTTGGTGTTAAGGGGTGTGTGCTGAGGCATTCAGTTGTGTCCGACTCTTTGCAATCCTGTGGTCTATAGTCCACCAGGCTTCCCTGGGGATTCTCCAGGCAAGAATACTGGAGTGGTTTGCCACTTCCTACTCCAGGGGATTTTTCTGACCCTGGGATTGAACCTGCATATGCAGGCAAATTCTTTACCACTAGCACCACCTGTGAAGTTCCCAGAACTTGGGAGATGACTTACAATGAAAAGGTTTCATTTAAGGGATGTAGGGCTTTGGCTAAATGACTGGAACGCATACCAACAAGCACTAGAAAACAATACAGGATTTCAGCTCTGAGAAGAACAGTTCCAAATAGATTATATCTCTCTAAGGAAAGAGAAAGAAAGCATTTGAATTGACTCCAGTTGCCTCGTTGCTCAGTCCCCCGGTTTCCAGTAACATTCTCAGAACATATCTAGAAATTCTGACAGGTAGTCAGGTTTTTGCCAGTACATGTCTGTGAGATTTAGTATACTCTCAGAAATCCAGAGTAGGATTACAGTTCCTGAGAGGTCATTGTCAAGATCAGTTCAGTTCAGTCGCTCTTTCTTGTCTGACTCTTTGCGACCCCGTGAATCGCAGCACGCCAGGACTCCTTGTCCATCACCAACTCCCAGAGTTTACTCAAACCCATATCCATTGAGTCAGTGATGCCATCCAGCCGTCTCATCCTCTGTCGTCCCTTTCTCCTCCTGCCCCCAATCCCTCCCAGCATCAGGGTCTTTTCCAGTGAGTCAACTCTTCACATGAGGTGGCCAAAGTACTGGAGTTTCAGCTTCAGCATCAGTCCTTCCAATGAACACCCAGGACTGATCTCCTTTAGGATGGACTGGTTGGATCTCCTTGCAGTTCAAGGGACTCTCAAGAGTCTTCTCCAACACCACAGTTCAAAAGCATCAGTTCTTTGGTGCTCAGCTTTCTTCACAGTCCAACTCTCACATCCATACATGACCACTGGAAAACCATAGCCTTGACTGGACAGACCTTTGTTGGCAAAGTAATATCTCTGCTTTTTAATACGCTGTCTAGATTGGTCATAACTTTCCTTCCAAGGAGTAAGCGTCTTAATTTCATGGCTGCAATCACCATCTGCAGTGATTTTGGAGCCCCCAAAAATAAAGTCTGACACTGTTTCCCCATCTATTTGCCATGAAGTGATGGGACCAGATGCCATGATCTTAGTTTTCTGAATGTTGAGCTTTAAGCCATTTTTTCACTCTCCTCTTTCACTTTCATCAAGAGGCTTTTTAGTTCCTCTTCACTTTCTGCCATAAGGGTGATGTCATCTGCATATCTGAGGTTATTGATATTTCTCCCAGCAATCTTGAGATTCCAGCTTGTGCTTCCAGCCCAGCATTTCTCATGATGTACTCTACGTATAATTTAAATAAGCAGGGTGACAATATAGAGCCTTGATGTACTCCTTTTCCTATTTGGAACTAGTCTGTTGTTCCATGTCCAGATCTAACTGTTGCTTCCTGGCCTTCATATAGGTTCCTCAAGAGGCAGGTCAGGTGGTCTGGTATTCCCATTTCTTTCAGAATTTTCCACAGTTTATTGTGATCCACACAGTTGAAGGCTTTGGCATAGTCAATAAAGCAGAAATAGATGTTTTTCTGGAACTCTCTTGCTTTTTCGATGATCCAGCGGATGTTGGCAATTTGATCTCTGGTTCCTCTGCCTTTTCTAAAACCAATTTGAACATCTGGTAGTTCAGGGGAGTACAAATAATCTTAAAACTGGAATCCAGGATAATGTTTTGGTCCATCAAAAAACAAAATAAACCCAGCACATTTGAAGATTTAATTGGCTTTGAAAGGTGATTCATGAATCGGAAAGCATCCATCTAGCAACTAGAAGGGAGCTCTGATGAGTGATAGAAAGAATAAAGGATTTTATAGAAAGGAGAGTGGATCCAGAAAGTCATTAGCAAAGGAAAGAGAGGAATATTTTGAGCCAGGAGCAAGGATCTTACCTTGCAGATTACCTCCTCTTCCTGTGGGGGTAGGAGCAGGGTCTAGATGACATCTTACCTGGTTGCTGCTGACCAGGAAATTACAAACTGTTTGATTAAGATCACACTTCTCGTAAAGGTCATAAGTGCTGTCTGGTTTGGTATTAAATCTAAGGTTGGTATGATGGGCTTTAGCACATCACCAAGTGACACCATCTTGAGCCTGTGGTTTTCTTCGTAAATGGGCCCCACACATAATGTAAAACTTTTCTGTTTAAAAATGGCAGGAAGATAAAATTATACTAACAGTCCTCTGAGTTTTGATACCAAGGTCCAGAATGCTAAGCTGAGGCTCCTTTAATAAATCTTTCCTAATGCAAATTATTTTTGAAGACTGAGTTATTGCTGAGCCTATAGGTATTTGATTAAAACACAGTGGCTTGATCATTTGCTTTCTAGTAAGCTGTTAGTCTAAAAGGGCAGCAACATATTTTAAAGTTATTGTATCTTATGGGTTTTGGTCATATGTTTTGTTTTCAACTCTTTTACTTTAGAGGGCTTCACTGGTGCCTCGGTGGTAAAGAATCTTCTTGCCAATGTAGGAGACACCGGTTTTCTCCTTGGGTCAGAAAGATCCCCAGGAGAAGGAAATGGCAGCCCACTCCAGTATTCTTGCCTGGAAAAATCCGCTGGACAGAGGAGCCTGATGGGCTCCTGTCCATGGGGTTGCAAAAGAGTGACATGACTTAGCAACTGAAAACACCACCATTTTATTGAAGAACATTCTGAATTACTTTTGTATGTATAATAAGTATATATCAAATTTGAACCCTGCTTCTCTAAAGGTATCAGTTACCAGTAACTTCAATGAAATTTTGTAGTTTCCTTGTTGTTTACTTGCTCAATTGTATTTGACTCTTTTGAGAGCCTGTGGAATGTAGCCCGCCAGGCTCCTCTGTCCATGGGATTTCCCAGGCAAGAATACTGGAGTGGGTTGCCATTTCCTTAATTCAGTCATAAAGTCAAATGAAATAATGGTAGATAATATATGCTACAGATACTTCGTATTGTAGTTGAATTTCATCTCTTACATTATAGAAACCTATATATGTAGTCCAATCTTACAGTTTATAAGACAACCTAACTGTGAACAAGATGGGCCATTTTACTCAGGTGCTTTTAAGTTTAGTCTAATGCAGTCTTTACTGTGTTTCCATGCATTTGTAATTCCAAATGCAAGAATTACTTTTAGCAATAATTTTTTATAAACTAACACATTCTAGTGTTTCTAGGAAAGATTTGTTCTACAGTTTGCTGCAAAACTTTTTACTCTCTTGTATAAATGTTTTGTCTTTGTTCAGTTGCCGATAAATATTTATTTACAAATATTAAGTTTCATGACTTGCTTTTGTGTCATCTTAAATAATGCCAATAGATAAATTAGCAAAACATACTTAAAATAGTTTTAAAAAAAAGTCTATCATTTTCTAAGTGCTACAAATGTATTTTCTTATATTTTATTATTGGAAAAGTCCTTTATATCACCTTTTTGAAGGCTTTTTCTCTATACATAGAATTCTGGTTCCACAGTTTGTTTTGTTTCCTCCTCATTCTAAACTTTAGGTTGTTATTTCACTGTGACCTGATTTCCATAATTTTGATGAGACTCCTTGGTCTTATTATGACTGTTTTTCTTTGGCTGCTTTCAAGATAGTATCTGTTATCTTTGGTTTTCAACAGTTTGACTGCAGTTTCACTTAGGTGTGGTTATCATTTTGTTTACATAGTTTGGGATTTGCTGAACTCCTTAAATTCATAACTTTGTATCTCATAAAACTGAGACCTTTCTGACAATTTTTTCTTTAGATAATTTTCTGCTCTGATTTATCTTTTATTTCTTCCCTGGGAATCCAATTACATGACTTAAGATGTTTCCACATTAGTTCCCAAAGTCCCTGAACTGTTCCTTTCCTGTTTCTTTTTTTCTTTGTTTTTCAAATTGGATGCCTTCGTCTGATCTGTGGTCATGTTCATTCACTCTTTCCTCCGTCATTTTTATCTATTTCATAAGCCATCCAGTGAATATTCTTCAGATATTTTAGTTTTCCAGCTAACTTTTGAAATACTTTCTATTCCTCTATTGATTTTCTAGTCTGATTATTAGAAGCACTATTTTCCATCACCTCAGTGATTACAGGAGCTGCTTTAATCTTTGTCTGATCATTTTTACATTGATCATCTATATACTAGCAACTCTTGGGTACTGTTTGTTTCCCATGAAAATAGGTCACATTTTTCTGCCACTTCACATACTCAGTGATTTTGCATTGTATTCTGTTTGTCATGCTTTGGGGTGAAGCCTTGGATTCTCTTGTACTCCTCCAACAATATTGATATTCTTGTTCTAGCAAGAAGTTAATTTGATTCAATTCAAAAGGCAAACTCTGTCACCCTTGCTGTTGGCAGTGATTCAAATCTTAGTTCAGATTGCCTTTATTCTGCCCTATGCATACACAGTTCAGGGGCCAGCCAACGTGTTAATTTATACACACAATTTTTAGTTTCTTTTCTCTGTCTCTTCTGGGATTGCCCAGTCGGCCAAAGCAATGTTTAACCAAACACCTTGGCACACTATGACCTGGTCAAATTGACTCATGAAATTAGCTGCCACACCATTTTCAGGTCATTGTTACCTTTTGGAAGGCACACATTGCTCACTTAAAGAATTCTGGTGTTCTATTCATTAACTTTCATGTGATTTAAAGTTACAAACCATTGATAACAGTTTATTCTTTCTGCACAAATAGTCCCTCAAATCTACTTGTATTTTTAATCTTCTGTTTTCCTAATAGTACTGTCAAATAAAACTTGCTGTGATGATGAAAATCCTCTGTATTTTATATCTCCACTATTCTGATATACCATTGAACTTGCTCTATGTTGCTTTGAATTCTTGACATGTAGCTAATGTGATAAAGTAATTTAATTATTAATTTTAATTAATTTTTACTAAATTTTAAGTTTAAAGAGCCACATGTGTCTAGTGGCTATTACATAGTCAGTGCTACACTGATTATGTACATGTCCTCTTTGAAAACAATATATATTCAGGTCTTCTGTCCCTTTTTCATTCAGCTTGTTTGGTTTTTGATGTTGGATTGTATGGACTGTTTATAGGTTTTGGATATCAATCTTCCTGGTCATATAATTTGCAAATACTTTCACCCATTCTGTAGGTTATCTTTTCATTTTGCCAATGGTCTCCTTTGCTGTGCAAAAGCTTTTTAAGTTTAGGTCCATTTGTTTATTTTTTCCTTTTATTTCATTCACTTTAGGAAATGGATCCAAAAAAATTACTACAATTTATTGTTAAAGAGTGTTCTGCCTATGTTTTCCTTTAAGAATGTTATGGTTGTTGGTCTTCCATTTAGGTCTTAATCCATTTTGAGCTTATTTTTGCATTTGGTGGTAGAGAATATTCCAATTTCATTCTTTTAAATATAACTATCCAGTTTTCCCAGCACCACTTATTAAATAGACTGTCTTTTATCCTTTGTATATTTTTTTTCCCCTTTGCTGTTGATTAATTGACCATATGTATGTGAGTTTATTTCTTGGATCTCTATTCTGTTCCATTGATCTATGAGTTTGTTTTTGTGCCTGTACTATACTGGTTTGATTACTCTAGCTTTGTAGTATAATCTGAAGACAGAGTTTGATTCCTCCAGTTCTGTTTTTCTTTCTCAAGATAGTCTTGAATATTTGGGGTCATTTGTGTTCCATGCAAATTTTAAAGTTATTTATTCTAGCTTTGTTAAAAATGTCATTGGTATTTTGATAGGGACTGCACTGAATCTATAGATTGCCTTGGGGATTACAGTCATTTTAACAATTTTAATTCTTCAATCTGAAAACACAGTATTATCTTTTCATCTGTATGATCGTCACTTTCTTTCATCAGCATCACATAGTTTTCAGAGCACCTCCCTAGGTAGGTTTATTCCTAGATCTTTAGGGTTTTCTATGTAGAGTATCAGGTTATTTGCAAACAGTAAGTTTTGCCACTTTATTTCCAATTTGGTTTCTTTTATTTTGTTTTCTTGTCTTATTTCTTTGGCTAGAGAGCATGCAGATAGCCAACAGCAGCATGCAAAGATATTCAATAACACTGATGATCAGGGAAATGCAAATCAAAATCACAATATCACCCACACCTGTCAGAATGGCTATTATCAAAAAGAATATAAATAATAATTGTTGGTGAGGATGTGAAAAAAAAATGGAATCCTTGTACATTGTTGATGGGAATGTAAACTGGTGTCGCCACTGTCAAAAACAGTAGGCAAGTTTCTCAAAAAGCTAAAAATAGAACTACCTTATGACCTAGCAGTTCCACTCCTGGGTATATATCTGAAAGAAACAAAAACACTAATTGAAGATTACACATGCATCCCACTGTTCATAGGAGCATTATTTACAATTGTCAGGATATAGAGCACCCAAGTGTCTATCAACAAATGAAAAGATAAAGAAGATGTGGTATATATATATATATATATGTAAATTTATAAATATATATATATGAAAATTTACCTTTTGCAACAACATAGATGGACTTGAAGGGTATTGTACTCAGTAAAATAAGTCAAACAAAGATAAATACTTTATAATATCATTATATATGGAATCTAAATAATACAACAAGCTAGTGAATTTAACAAAAAGAGAGAATAATATTTATCAAGAATAAGGTAGGGTTACCAGTAGGGAGAAGCAGTGAAGGAGAGGCAATATCAGGGTAGGGTTAAGAGGAACAAGCGATTAGGTATAAAATAAGCTACAAGGATATATGTACAACACAGGCAATATAGTCAATGTCTCATAATAACTATAGATGAGATATAACATTTAAAAATTGTGACTCACTGTATTTTACACTTGTAGCTTATATAATGTTGTATATCAACTATACTTCAGTGAAAAAGTAAATAAATAAAATGTAGCTAACACTAGTGTATTTTTTAAATCCCTTTGTATCTGAGGGTTCTGCATCCTTGGATTCAACTAAATTTGGATCAAAATATTTGAAAAAGAAATTCCAGAAATTTTCAAAAAGCAAAACTTGAATTTACTGGCTGGCAGCAACTATTAACATTGTATTTACATTGTACTAAATATTATAAGTAATCTAGAGATGATTCAGAGTATTTGGGAGGGGTTCATAGGTTATATGCAAATTGTTGTTGTTCAGTGACTAAGTTGTGTCTGACTCTTTGTGACCCCACAAACTGCAGCATGTCAGTTCTTCCCTGTCCTTCACTATCTCCCAGAGAGTTCTCAAACTCATGTCCATTGAGTCAGTGATGCTATCTAACCAACTCATCCTCAGCTGCCCTCAATATTCCCAGCAGGGTCTTTTGCGATGAGTCAGCTCTTCGTATCAGGCAACCAAAGTATTGGAGCTTCAGCATCAGTCCTTCCACTGAGTATTCAGGGGTGATTTCCTTTAGGAAATGCTGTACCATTTTACATGAAGATCTTGAGCATCCTCATATTTTGTTATGCATAGAGAGTCCTGGAAACCGAAGGACAGTTGTAACTTGCTTTGATTTATTCAATTAAATCAAGCTGATTTATTCAGTTAAATCAGTTATGGGGTGATACTATATGTAAGATTTCATGGTAAGCATGATATTCACTTCCTTTCTCAATCTTAGCATTTCTTTCTTTTTTTTTTTAACTTTTCTGTTACTTTTTTGATATCTGAAAGTTATTGATTTCTTCCAATACACACAAAATCAAAATTCTTTTATCTTGACTGCCATATAAAAAGTAAACTAATGTGTTCTCACAAATGGTCTCTTCAGTCATTGCCCTTTTACCATCTATGTTAAAATTATTTTACGTCCATCTTTTTCCCATGGAAACTGTTATTACAAACTCAATTTTGCCACATTTCTGAAGGTTTCTACCCCTTAATCATTTCCTGGGAAAATTATTTTTGTACTTGTCAAAGGCTTTCCTCTTAATCTCTGCTAATTTCTAAGTGTTGACAATTAGTACTAATTGAATTGTGTATTGTTGATCTCTTTTATAGAAATAGGGCTTCTCTCGTAACTCAGTTGGTAAAGAATCCTCCTGCCATACAGGAGACCCAGTTTTGATTCCTGGGTCTGGACGATCCCCTGGAGAAGGAAATTGCAACCCATTTCAGTATTCTTGCCTAGAAAATCCCATAGACAGGGGAACCTGGTGGGCTACAATGCATGGGATCTCAAGAATCAGACACGACTTAGTGACTAAACCACCACCATAAAAATAGCAAGTTATCTTATCTTTAATAGTAAGAAATCTCAATGAATGTTTTCATATGCTTAATTTTAAACTGTAGCTGTGACCATTTCACACACTGATTGACAAATTTTACTTAATATTATAACACTTTCAGTTCATCTCATGATATTTTGGGTTTTATCATTTCAGGATCACCAAACAATTTTAAGAGCATGGGCTGTAAAAGATTTTGCTCCAAATTGTCCTTTGTATGTCCAGATCTTAAAGCCTGAAAATAAATTTCATATCAAATTTGCTGGTAAGTTTGACCTCAAATGAGATCCTTTAAATTTCCTCAAATTCTTATTGTCATTGTAAGAGTTATGTTTCTGAAGTTAGTGGTAATTTATTGTATCCATGTTTCTGTAGAACAGAAGGATTTATTTTTTATCATCTACTTGTTTTAAGAGAATTAATTCACTTTAAAATGTGAATCGTTGTGGTAAGTCCTTACTTTTTAATATAACTTGGTGATTTTGGTAACTGAACTTGCTGAACATCCTAGTAAGCTTAATTAGATTATCTCTGATAGTTGAGTATGAAATATAGACACCAGTTTCAAATGTTATATATAAATATGTAGATAGATAATACTTTGCTGTAGGTTATTTTATATATATATATATAAACTTAACATGGAATAGAATAATATATTATATTCAGGTAACTTAAGTAGATTTAATTTGAGGGTAGATATTGAAAACAATTAAAGAAAAAGATACTTGTGAATTTTTCATACAAGTGCTGCTTTTTAAATAATTATCCACATGAGATTATGCTTTAAACTATTAGAAAATTGAACAATAAAATGATACTGCATCTTTTCTTAAGTGCTTCTGGAGGAACTAATTTTGATCCAGAGGTAATTTATATACTTTTTTTTCCAAATATAAAAGTGCTTTTTTAAAAAATAAAACTGCACCTTAATGGTCTGAAACTTCAAAAGTCTTTAAAAAGTAAATAATTTTAAGTAAGTATTTGCAAAATGTATTTCCTTCGGAAGATGTGTTCACACATCTTATATTAGTATATGATATTTAAATGAAATTTTATAAGTACTGGGCTTCCTTGGTGGCTCAGATGGTAAAGAATCTGCCTGCAATGCAGGAGACCCAGGTTCGATCCTGGATCAGGAAGATCCCCCTGGAGAAGGGAATGGTTGTCCACT
This sequence comes from Odocoileus virginianus, assembly GCF_023699985.2. Classification (NCBI taxonomy): domain Eukaryota; kingdom Metazoa; phylum Chordata; class Mammalia; order Artiodactyla; family Cervidae; genus Odocoileus; species Odocoileus virginianus. The sequence continues at coordinate 531,185 of NW_027224288.1, forward strand.
CCACTATTCTTGCCTTGAGAAGTCCATGGATCATGGAGCTTGGCTGTCCACAGTCCATAGGATCTCAAAGGGTCAGACACGACTGAGTGACTAACACTTATAAACACTAAAAGGTTTTAAAGTAGTGATAAGAGTACCATGAAATTATTGCTATTTAATTTGTTCTGAGTCATCTTCTAGTCTTCCTACTAATGACATCATTTTTTTCTAAAGAAGTATCGGAAATAAAGCAATGACTCTCAACTTTGGTGGCATTTTAGAATCTGTTTTAAAGAATATTTTTAAAGGACTCATCAGAGATTCTGAGCATGTAAATGATTTTAGATGGTGCCAGGGCTTCTTTAAACCTGTTTCCTAAATCAAAAATTAAAAACAACAGGGGGTGGGCCCACACTGAAGCTGAAGTGTCCTGGTCTCCCATCTGGTTTCCAGGGGTGGGCAGGGCAAACAGACAAGATGGGGAGGCCTGAGCAGGGAAGACGAGGAAGACGAGGAGGTCTGCTGGAGGACTAGGGTGCACCCCGGACCTCTTGCCAGAGTAGCTGCAGTGGTGGGAGCCAGACAGTTGGCCCAGCTGAGAGGGAGGGATACCAGGCAGTGGACGGCAGAGGAGGAGGCGCTCATAGCTGGGGACAGAACAGTGATTTGGAACTTCAGACATCACACTTCTTACCTTGTGATGGACAGTGTGTAGAGTAAATGTCAGGCTGTAGAAATTTAATCCAGTCAGTGTACCTCCAACCCTACAGCTGAATTCATGCTTGTCAGAGATCAAGCCCTGAGCCTTTGGAGTGGGAGCGCTACCTCCAGCACCCGACACTACCAGGGAACTGACCCTCGGGAGTATCAAATAGTGAGAACTCACACAAAGGAAACCACTTGAATACAAGACCCAGCATCACCCAACCACCAGTAGCACCCTGTGCAGGATGCCTCATCTAAACAACAAACAAAACAAAAATACAAACCCAATCATCAGCAGACAGGATTACCACCTCACTCAGCCTTGCCCATCAGAGGAAAAACAAACAAACAAAAACTCAGCACAAATCTCACCCTATACAAAGCTTACACAAACCACTGGACCAACCTTAGGAGGGCAGAAACCAAAAGGAAGAAAGAATTCGACCCTGAAGCCTGAGGCAAAGGAGACCTCAAACACAATATGCTTAAAAATAATAATAATAATAATAATAATGAAAAAGCAAAGAAATACTACACAAATGAAGGAGCAAACTAGAAACACAGAAGTCCAAATAAATGAAGAGGAAATAGGCAAACTACCTGAAAAAGAATTCAGAATAATGATAGTAAAGATGATCAAAAACCTTGAAAACAGAATGGAGAAAATGCAAGAATCAATTAACAAAGACCTAGAAGAATTAAAGAATAAACATATAGAGACAAACAACACAATTACTGAAATTAAAAATACTCTAAAAGATATCAATAGCAGAATATCTGAAGCAGAAGAATGAATCAGTGAGCTGGAAGATATAGTGGTGGAATTAACTTCTGAAGAGCAGAATAAAGTAAAAAATAAAAAATAAAAGAACTGAGCATAGTCTCAGAGACCTCTGGGACAATATCAAACACACCAACATTTGAATTATAGGGGTCCCAGGAGAAGAAGAGAAAAGAAAGGGTATGAGAAAATTTTTGAAGAGATTATAGTTGAAAAGTTCCCCAAACTGGAAAAGGAAATAGTCAATCAAGTAAGTACAACAGGTGCAAAGAGTCCCATACAGGATAAACCCAAGGAGAAACATGCCAAGACACATACTAATCAAACTAACAAAGACTAAACACAAAGAAAGAATATTAAAAGCATCAAGGGAAAAGCAACAAGTAACATACAAGGGAAACCCCATACGCTTAACAGCTGATCTTTCAGCAGAAACTCTGCAGGCCAGAAGGGAATGGCAGGATATATTTAAAGTACTGAAAGGGAAAAATCTACAACCAAGATTACTACCTAGCAAGGATTTAAGTCAAAATTGGTGGAGAAATAAAAAGCTTTACAGAAAAACAAAAGTTAAGAGAATTCAGTACCACCAGACCAGGTTTACACAAATGTTAAAAGGACTTTGTACAGGTCAAGAAATATAAGAGTAGAAAAAGATCTACAAAATCAACCCCAAACTATTAAGAAAATGGTAATGGGAACATATATATCAGTAATTACTTTAAATGTTAATGGATTAAATGCTCCAACCAAAAGACACAGTCTGACTGAATGGATACAAAAGCAAGTCCCATATATGTGCTGTCTACAAGAAACCCACTTCAGACCTAAAGACACATATAGACTGAAAGTTAGAGAATGGAAAAATATATTCCTTGCAAGTGGGAAACAAAAGAAAGCTGGAGTAGCAATCCTCATATCAGAAAAAATAAACCTTAAAATAAAGAAGATTTCAAGAGAAAGGAAAGAACACTACATAACAATAAAGGGATCAATCCAAGAGGAAGACATAACAATTGTAAATATCTATGCACCCAACATAGGAGCACCTCAATACATAAGACAAACTAACAGACATAAAAGGAGAAATTGACAGTAACACAATATTAGTAGGAGACTTTAACACCCCACTCACACCAATGGACAGATCATCAAAACAGAAAATTAATAAGGAAACACAAGTCTTAAAAGCTACATTAGATGGAATGGATCTCATTGATGTCTTCAGTATCTTCAATCCAAATGCAGAAGAATACACCTTCTTCTCAAGTGCACATGAAACATTCTCCAGGATAGACCACATCTTGGGTCACAAATCAAACCTCAGTAAATTTAAGAAAATTGAAATTGTATCAAGCATCTTCTCTGACCACAACGCTATGAGACTAGACATCAATTACAAGAAAGAAAGAAAAGAAAAAAAAAAAACTGTAAGAAACACAAACACATGGAGATTAAACAACACATTTCTAAATAACCAACAGGTTACTGAAGAAATCAAAGGGAAATCAAAAAAATTTCTAGAAACAAATGACAATGAAAATACAACAACTCAAAACCTATGGGATGCAGCAAAAGCAGTTCTAAGAAGGAAGTTTATAGCAATACAGTCCTTACCTCAAGAAACAAGAAAAACATTGAATAGGCACCTAAAACTACTGCAAAAAGAACCACACCCCCCCCCAAAAAAACCCAACAAAATTAGTAGAAGGAAAGAAATCGTAAATATCTGAGCAGAAATAAATGAAAAATGAAATGAAGGAAACAATGGTAAAGATTAATAAAACTAAAGGCTGGTTCTTAGAGAAGATAAACAAAATTGGCAAATCTTTAGCCAGACTCAAGAAAAAAAGAGAGAAGAACCAAATCAACAGAATTAGAAATTAAAAAGGAGAGGTTACAACAGACAATGCAGAAATACAAAGGATTATAAGAAACTATTATGAACAAGTATATGGCAATAAAGTGGATAACCTGGAAGAAATGGAGAGATTCTTAGTAAAGTTCAATCTTTCAAAACTGAACCAGGAAAAAATAGAAATTATAAACAACCCAATTACAAGCACTGAAATTGAAACTGTGATCAAAAATCTCCCCAAAACAAAAGCCCAGGACCAGATGGCTTCACAGGAGAATTCTATCAAACATTTAGAGAAGAATTAAGCCCTTTCCTTCTAAAACTCTTTCAAAAAATTGCAGAGGAAGGAACACTTCCAAGACTCATTCTACAAGATCGCCATCACCCTGATACCAAAACAACACAAAAAAAGAAAACTACAGACCAATATCACTGATGAACATAGATGCAAAAATCCTCAACCATATTTTGGCAAACAGAATTTAGCAACACATCAAAAAGCTCATACACCATGATCAATTTGGGTTTATTCCAGGGCTGTCCAGTCACTTGCTTTGACCAATCCACTGTGACAAAAGCTGTTAATATATTGTGTGACTTTAGAAACAAAGGCCATCCAGCCTCTGCTTGCCTTTCGTTGGAACATGGCCCAGAGACTCTATGTGAAGAATCTGATTCATTCTTTCCAAGGATGAAACATCCCATGGAAAGTGAGAATTATTCATCCCAGGCACCCCATATCACTGGTTCCCAACTCACCCATCAACCACTCATTCTCTTTGAAGTTATTATTTTGCTGTTATCTCAGTAAATGCATTGAAATGAATGGATTGTTTTAAAATTCTATCCCAATACTTTATCTCAATATTTCTCATTTTTGGCATCTTTTGATGCTCCCAACTCACCTATCAGCCAATCCACAGAAGTCAAGCTGACCCACAGAATTTTGAGAAATGAAATGTTTAAGTCAGTAAGTTTTGGAGTCATTTGTTATATAGCAATAGATAATGAATACTGTTTGTAATAATAATCATGTTAATCTTAAAACATATTTACTTGTTATTGATTATATTTTGTCCTTGTAGTTTCACAAGTATTAAATGGCATGATTCTAATTATCACAAGATATAAAACATATTTTTATTTCCACTTATTTAATTACCTTCAGTTCCCTTAAATTGTGGAACTCATACCCTGACAATCATTGATATATTTTTCAGAAGTAAACCCATGTTTTTAAAATGTGAAAGACAGAAACTTCAAAATTCAACTTATATGCATAGAAACTATTAGAAAGCAAAAACAGTTTAGCAACCTAGCAGCTAGTACTTTACACAGATGTATCAATTGTGTAATTTGTGGATCACTCTCCCCTGAACAAAATGACTCTGGGTATTCATTATATTAGGGAACTGTTACACTATATTTAAATGAGTTATTATATGAATTATTGTAGCATTAATTATAAATGCAATTAGCATCTACACTTTGATCAGATTCACAGAAGGAAATTCCATATGGACATGATTTCAGCAATAGGAAATATATGCTCTTACTCATATCAACAAGGGATGAAGTTAAATAGTGAGCCTAGAGTTAGAAAGAACAAAATACTACCCAGAATAAGAGTTACAATAAAAGATTTCTGAATATAAGCCCAAGTACAAATTGTAATGAGAGTCAAGTAGAATAAAAATATTCTTCACAGATAATTTGTTTAATCACCATAAATGTCCAAGAAGAAAATAAATTCAAACTGGTTTAAAGAGAAAATCCTTCAGCAGTTTGTCCCTTTTTATAATAAATTTGTTAAAGTGAAAAGATAAATATCGCAAATTCTGGAATGAGACTGACTTCAGTCAAATTTTTCTTCTACTGTATAAGGACTGTATGATGTCAGATTTCTCAACCTCCTAAGCTAGAGTTTTTAAATATGTACAGTGAGGGTAATAAGAGAAACTATATCTTAGGGCTGTTATGATTTAAAAAAAATACTCCAAAAACATCAGTCATTAGTAATTAGTATTTATCAAATTGATGATTATCATAAATCTTGCATACCAATGTCTCATTCTCTTAACAATTCTGTATTATCATTGTGTCCAGGAAAACTAAGAGTTTTCCATGAAGCTTTACAAAATGTTTATTCAGTTCAGTTCAGTTTATTTCAGTGGCTCCGTCGTGTCCAACTTTCTGCAGCCTCATGGACTGCAGCACGCCAGGCCTCCCTGTCCATCACCAACTCCCAGAGTTTACTCAGACTCATGTCCATTGAGTCAGTGATGCCATCCAACCATCTCATCCTCTGTCATCCCCTTCTCCTCCCACCTTCAATCTTTCCCAGCATCAGGGTCTTTTCAAATGAGTCAGTTCTTTGCATCAAGTAGCCAAAATATTTAGCATCAGTCGTTCCAATGAATAATCAGGACTGATTTTCTTTAGGATGGACTGGTTGCATCTCCTTGCAGTCCAGTCCAAGGGACTCTCAAGAGCCTTCTCCAACACCACAGTTCGAGAGCATCAATTCTTCAGCATTCAGCTTTCTTTATAGTCCAACTCTCACATCCATACATGCTGCTGCTGCTGCTAAGTCATGTCAGTCATATCCAACTCTGTGTGACCCCATAGATGGCAGCCCACCAGGCTCCTCTGTCCCTGGGATTCTCCAGGCAAGAATACTGGAGTAGATTGCCGTTGCCTTCTCCCATCCATACATGACTACTGAAAAACCATAGCTTTGACTAGATGGACCTTTGTTGGCAAAGTAATGTCTCTGCTTTTTAATATGTTGTCTAGGTTGGTCATAACTTTTCTTCCAAGGAGCAAACATCTTTTAATTTCATGGTTGTAGTCACCATCTGCAGTGATTTTGGAGCCCCAAAAATAAAGTCTCTCATTGTTTCCCTTGCTTCCCCATCTATTTACCATGAAGTGATGGGACCAAATGCCATGATCTTAGTTTTCTGAATGTTGAGCTTTAAGCCAACTTTTTCACTCTCCTCTCACTTTCATCAAGAGGCTCTTTAATTATTCTTCACTTTCTGCCATAAGGGTGGTGTCATCTGCATATCTGAGGTTATTGACATTTCTCCTGGAAATCTTGATTCTACTGTGTGCTTTATCCAGTCCAGCGTTTCTCATGATGTACTCTGCATATAAGTTAAACAAGCAGGGTGACAGTATACAGCCTTGATGTACTCCTTTCCCGATTTGGAACCAGTCTGTTGTTCCATGTCCAGTTCTAACTGTTGCTTCCTGACCTGCATGCAGATTTCTCAGAAGGCAGGTCAGGTGGTCTGGTATTCCCATCTCTTTCAGAATTTTCCACAGTTTGTTGTGATCCACACAGTCAAAGGCTTTGGCATAGTCAATAAAGCAGAAGTAGATGTTTTTCTGGAACTCTTGCTTTTTCAATGATCCAACGGATGTTGGCAATTTGATCTCTGGTTCCTCTGCCTTTTCTAAATCCAGCTTGAACATCTGGAGTTCATGGTTCAGGTACTGGCTTGGGGAATTTTGAGCATTAGTTTGCTAGTGTGTGAGATGAGTGCAAGCGTGCCATAGTTTGAGCATTCTTTGGCACTGCCTTTCTTTGGGATTGGAATGAAAGCTGACCTTTTCCAGTCACATCATTTTCAGTTTTCACATATTTTCCAGAAAATGGAAAAAGAAAAATATGTCCTTAACTCATTTTACAGGATTATATAAACTTGAATCATAACTTATTAAGCATATTATGGGAAATGATAATTAGAGAAAAATTTGATTAACATAGTTGAAAAATTATAGAAAATATATTAGCAAGTCAAAGTAGTATATTAAAAAATAATATATTGTCACCAGGTTGAAATTATTCTAGAAATAGACCATCATTTTAAAGGAGAAATAATATTATGGCTTCAGTGGATACAAAAAAAAAATAAGCATTTGAGAGAGAATTAAACATCCAGTCAAGATTTTTTAAAAAGGAAATTAAAAAAATGCTCAGAAGCTACAAGTAGGAACTTCTTAACCTATGGCAACTTATCTATAAAATAACCTAGAGGCAAACAAACATTTAATGGTCATATATTGAGAGTCCTTCTTTAAAATTAGGGTCAAACAAGGGTGCATACCAAAAGCACATGTACTCAGTGTTGTCCTAGAAATCCTGATGAGTGCAGTAAGGCTACGAAAATAAATAGAAGGAATAAGTACTGGAAAAAGAGAAATGAAATCACACTATTTACATAAGATTCTCTACAAGAAAATTCAAAAGATTTTTTTTTTTTCCTAGAATGCCTTTTCATTAGGGAGCTCATCCATTTATGATTTCCAAAATTGAACTGATAGTTCCCCTCTGAATATCCACTATGAGCTCCTGTCTTGTTCCACTAACTAAATAGTCAGTATCTCCTGTTAGGTTTCTCATAACTATCTCAAAATTAAGATATCTAGAGTCTGTTTCTCCACATTCTTCCCAGCAGCACATACTTAGAACACAAGCCACAAATCCATGCAAAATCCACTCTTCTATTCTTTGTATCCAGTCCATCAGTTGCTGGAAGGTTACACTTCCTGAATATCTCAGACTTATCCACTGACACAACCCTTGTCCATTCCATTATCACATTTTACTTAGGATGTGTTAAAACTCTCCTTTTCCGCTTCTTCCTGAGCATTTACAAATTGTATCTCTAAGCTTATTGCTGCTCTCATATTCCTATCGTGTTTGCTATAACGATTGTCATTTGTGTGTTGTAGTGGGCAGCAGCATCTTCACACCTCTGATGTCAGACTAAAGTCAATTGTTTCCTCCTTTCAGTATATTGATGACAGCATTCTATTACAACATCATCATTTTTAAAACCACTCTAGTGGATTTTTTTTTGTCAACCTCTGTAGATGAAAAATTGAGTGGTAATATAGCTTTGGTTATGTTAAATCTTTTTTCCTGTGAGAAATAATTTTATCAGTGCACTTCTTTTTTAGAAGTAGCAATTGGTACTGGAATATAGGAAGAGGTAATGGCGGTGTTCCCTAGCTATGACTAATAGAAATATGTGGTTTCAGAACATCTTGTCTTCTCTGTGAGCCTCTTGTGGGACTAGCAATTCCAGTAAAGCCTCTCCAAGGTCAAATATCTGATCTGAAATTACCTGGAAAAAAGATTATGCCTCCACATTGTTAAGCCCTTTGTAAATTGCATCTCCCTAGTGACAAAATTGTGATGAAAAAGGCAAAATGTTATAGTGATTCAGGTATCAGATGTGTTTCTGTAGCCCATGTTTTAATCAGAATATATATATATATATATCTATCTTTTTCTTCACTGTACATTCCAAAACTCATTTAACACACACACACACACACACACACACACACACACACACACACACACAAAATAAACAGACAAGAAAAGAAATGTACTTTACTAGGAAAAGAACCATTTAACTAAAAAGCCTTGAATGAACTTAAAGATTGAACTATACTCTTCAGTTTTTCAGTTGAATCTAAACTCATTGCTACTTGTCTGCTATTCAGATGAAACTACTCGGAAAATCAGTGTGAGAAGAACCCCTATTACATGCCTAAACTAATTGCTAGATTTATGTTCCCACTCAAGACTCCCTCCTGCAAATAAAGTGCTACATCATCTGTGACCATTCACTTCCTTTTTCTTTATCAACTAATTTCTTCCAACTACTGGGTTCTCTGGAAATTTCCCACTTCATTTAACAAATATAAGAAGGTATAAAAATCAGGTTGATAAATTTTACACACAAGTAGGAGTCAAGAATGTAAACATGTTTGTACATAAATTTGTAGGAGAGAGGAACATAAAACTCAATTTGTAAATGATTAGTGGATTTTCTATGAATTTTATTTCCCATGCTTTGATGCTGATATTCTCTAAGTAGCAGATTTGAATTTAAGTTCATGAGTGAAAGGAAGAATCAGAGTGTAGTAGTAAAGAGTTGAGTGAATAAAGTACTTTCTCCTTTGCCGCTGAAGCACGCCTAGAAGAATGATTCATGATACTGGGGCTGTAGGAGTTAGCTCTGGGGTATTAAAAAAAAAAAATGATTTTAATTGCAAAAAAGTTAAAATAGGCAAAAAGAAAATTGTTTTTAACAATGTTATTGATGATACTTTATAGACATATCTGTCTTATAGTAGATAATTATGAATAGCTACCATTATAAAAACAATATGTTTAAAATCACACACACACACACACACACACACATCTTGTGGAAATGATTTTACTAAAAATTTAGTCACCATCAATTTTTTTTACTGAAGCACCAGATACTCCAGTGCCTCAATTTCTTCTTCCCAAAAGGAAAATGGAAAAAAAAATATTTCCAAGCAATATAAATATTGGAAATTATCTTAGCTGTTTCTAAATAACATATGTATGTGCAAGGCTTGGCTTTTACCAAATGGTGAGGTGTGAGATTTTCATGCTGAATAATTTCTTCATTTCCCATACACACCCACATAAACACCATGTTAAACTTTATTCTTACAGCCTACTTAAGAACATAATGCTTTGAATTCTTAAGTTTCAAAAGATGGATTACAAAAACTTTGAAAATTCTTCATTTTTAGAAGGAAATAATTTTTCTGATTTTTTATCTTACTGTGAAGATTGTCAGAAACCACCTAATGTAAGGCCATGATCAAACTCAGCACAATTTGGAGTCTTTATTTTTTGTTTGTTTGTTTTTCCTCACTGTTTTTTATTTTGAAAAAATCAAATATACATAGTGTAAAAATTATACAATGAAAATCTGTGTTCCCTGCATTTATTTTCAGTGGTGAACATTTTCCCACATTTGCTTGACCTTCTCTCTGTGTATATATACACACAGACACACAATAACACACACACACTCTTTTACATAAGCATGTTTTTTTCTAAGAATGACATTCCTGTTACATGCACAAGATAACATTTTCACCTCTAAGAGGTGAAATCAATATTTTATTTTTTATTGCATTTGCTTTTCAATTTTTTTATAGTAGTAATGTTTGATTAACAGAAGCATAGTATGGATAGTACAAAGCACTTCTATGTACCTTTGATATCACCTAACTTCTTGGAATGTTAGCTTCTTATATAGCCTTGGTCCACTCAATCTAATTTTTTAAAATTACATTGGTGTAGATTATGTTTGTTAGATGCATTCCTGTATTTTGCTCCTCCTAATAAAATATCAATCACATATTTGGTTTTCGTTTCTGTGACTTTTGCAAGTTTAATATATGGACCAGATCATATTTCCTGCTTGTTCTCTTTGAGCTTGAGTAGTTGCTATTGACCATCAGGGATTTCAAGCCATTTTCTTGTGGACCATTTATAATTTAATTAAGTCAAAGCATCTTTATGCTTTTAGTCCATCAGTTTTCTTATAGTTGTATATGTCTCAAAGACTCAGTTTCATAGTCTTGAAAATCAGAGAAGTGTTTTTCTTCTGTATTAGGATAGTGCCAGGCATATTCTATCATATCCTAAACATAGAATTCTCAGTCTGTAAAGTGGTTTCTTGTTCTTAATGTTTTGTAAAGAAGGCCGGGGACATATTCTTTTATTCGTACTTACTTATTCAAAACACTTTTATTGGGTCATATTGTGAGCAACAAATTATTCCAGGAAGTCATGGTACACCAGGGGTGTGTGCATGTGTTTCACGTTGTCCGACTCTTTATTGAACCCATGGATTGTAGCCTGCCAGGCTCCTCTGTACATGGGGTTCTCCAGGCAAGAATACTAGAGAGAGTTGCCATGTCCTTCTCCAAAGGATCTTTTCAACCCAGGGATCAAACCCACATCTCCTGTATTGGCAGGCAGATTCTTTAACACTGAACCACCTGGGAAGCCTAAGATGGACTAGCTGTCTATTCCAAAGGCAGACTTTCTATTTCCTTTACCTCTAACCCTTTAAAAGGGCTTTCCTAGTGGTTCAGTGGTTAAGAATGCTCCGGCTAATACAGGAGACACAGATTCCTCTCTGGGTCAGGAAGATCTGCTGGAGAAGGAAGTAGCAACCCATTTTTCCAGTATTCTTGCCTGAGAAATCCCATGGACAGAAGAACCTGGTGGGCCACAGTCCATGGGATCACAGAGTTGAACATGACTTAGTGACTGAACAACAACAAGCAACTCTTTAATAACCAGAATGTGCATTCTTTCCTTCCAAGAATAGCACCTGAGTTGAGCTTATTCTTTCTACAGAGACCTTGAGTTACTACCTTGAAATCCTCCTCCGTGAGCCTTTCCACAGTCCCTGAACATGAAAACTCAGGATCCCAATCATGTTCTAATTTAGAAAGTTTTTGTAATTTGATATATTATCCCCATCACTGGAATAGTTACTTCTTTATAGAAAAATCTCATAAAGCACAATTTTAACCCCAAAAGAATGAGATCCTAATACTAGTGTTGCCAAGTGGAGAGAGCAGATATTATAATGGGATGCTTATTTAATCTAACATCCTCTCAGATCGTACTGTGTGAGAACATACTTGCACACACTCATGGGTGTGTGTTGTGTGTGGGATTGTTAATTAAGCTTTACTAAACAGTTAGAATGCTGTTGGAGAAGCAGTAAGAGGCTAATGAAAGCTTTAAGGAAAGGTATAAATTTTTAACTAGATAACAGTGTATTAATCACTCCATGAGAAATGCAGAATGCAAATAAGAGAAGTGAAAGTGTTAGTCGCTCAGTCGTATCTGACTCTTTGCAACCCCATAGACTGTAGCCCACCAGGCTCTTGCATCCATGGGATTCTCCAGGCAAGAATACTGGAGTGGGTTGCCATTTCCTTCTCCAGGGGATCTTCCTGACCCAGAGATGAACCCAGGTCTCCTGCATTGGCAGGCAGATTCTTTATCAACTGTGCCACCTGGGAAGCCCCAGTTAATGAATATTTTCATAGTTGCTTAGATATTCATTTATCTTGCATGATTAAAATAGTGAAAAAAAAGAAAAAAACCTAAAGCCCAGTTATTTCCTCCCATGTTTCTCTACTGTGAGCCTCCTTTACTTATCACACTGAACACTTCACTTCTGACACTTCTGGTCCATAAATGTGTGTGTGTGTGTGTGTGTGTGTGTGTTTTACCTCCACATAAAGCAATTCTCTGCAACACCAGTTGGGTGTCCTAAATTCAGCTCAGTTCAAGTGATGACTCTCAGTGATAAAGAACCTGCCTGCCAATGCAGAAAACATAAGAGACATGGGTTCTATCCCTGGGTTTGGAAGATCCCCAGAGGAGGGCACAGCAACCCATTCCAGTATTCTTGCCTGGAGAATCTCCATGGGCAGAGAGGTCTGGCAGGCTACAGTCCACGAGGTCACAAAGAGATGGACACGACTGAAGCAACTTAACACCCACTCACGTCTATTCAATGATAGTGTCAGATCCCACAGGGTAATGGCTCAGACCCACAAGACCACCCCCCGCTTCAGATGATGAGGTAAATAGAACGAGGTCTGGGAGGGTCTTGAGCATAGGACCTTCTGTCCCTGTGGATTTGGGGTGCATCACTTTCCCAGTGTGTTTCTTCACCAACCAAGAAGCCCTCCAAACTCCTGACTACTGGTATTTTATGGAAGTTTCCTCCCCAAAGCATGGCCATTTATTAACTCCACTTTTAGCCCCTGTACCCTCACTGGAAGATGGGGTTGAAATTGAAAATTTCAAACTTCTAATCACAATTTGGTCTTTCTGGTGACTGGTCCCATCCCAGAGTCACCCAGGAGCCCACCCAGTGTCACCTTATCAGAACAAAAGATGCTTCTAGTTCTGAAAAGCATCTTAGGAATTTACAAGAGTTCTAGGAGCTCCATGTCAGGAACTGGGTTGAAGAAAAATATAATAACAAGGGATGTTCCTAATGCTCTTATCAACCAGAAAATTACAAGGGTTTCAGGAGTTCTGTGTCAGGAAAACTTCACAAATAGCTTTCAAATATATAAGTGATGTTCTGTCATGATATGGTAACAATGAATTCTGCAGGAGGAGTGATACGGGAGAAGAGCAACAGAAATTTAGATCTAGACCCCTGTAATTTTTTATGCAGCATTCATTTTTTGTAGCAGTGTCATTAAAATGTGTCTCCATAGAATGCTGCTCTGGAGATAACATGGAGAAATGCTTGCTATAAGAGTATTGTATAAAGTAGTAAAAGAACACACATGCAGAAATCCAAAAAGGATGGCGGCATCAGCTAACATCTGTTTGCACAATTACACGAAGGTTTCACGAGGAAATAATACGATCTGCACAAAATATTTTTTTCTTTTTTAAAAAATTAATTAAGCTCACTTATTTTTAATTGAAGGATAATTGCTCTACAACATTGTGTTGGTTTCTGCCAAACATCAACATGAATCCACCATAGATACACATATATCCCCTCCCACTTGAGCCTCTTCCCACCTCCCTCCCCATCGGACCCCTCTAGGTTATTACAGAACCCCGGTTTGAGTTCCCTGAATCACACAACAAATTCCCATTGGCTAAGTATTTTACATATGGTAATATACACGTTTCCATGTTACTCTGTCCACACATCTTACTTCTCTTTCTCCCCACCGTGTCCGTCAGTCTTGAACACAACAGCTAAATAAAAATTCATCCTTTGCAATTTTATTTATTATAAGAATAGATGTAAAAAGAAATAAAATGTCTAGCCATATGAGGATACACAAAATATATGAGATGTGGTCTGTATATGAATTCATTGTTGTTGTTTAGTCACTAAGCCGTGTCCGACTCTTTGTGACCCCGTGGACTGTAGCCCACCAGGCTCCTCTGTCCATGGGATATCCCAGACAAGAATATTGGGGTGCGTTGCCATTTCCTTCTCCAGGGGATCTTCCTGACCCGGGATCGAACCCGGGTCTCTTGCATTGCAGGTGGGCTCTTTACCACTGATCCGCCAGGGGATCCTGTGTATATAAATTATCCAACTATAAATCATTAGAAATTTTATTGATGTTAAAATGAAGAACATTATGGATGAAATTAGATATGAAATTCTTTAAAATAAGGTAACAATTTTATTAATACTACTTATGTGCATTAAATTATATTTCATTTTATATGAAAACATAATTATAGCTAGAAGGCAAGTTTGTTGAAGATGGTTGCTTTTATTTGTAGAGTTTACATTTCACATTTTTTCCCACAAGGTCCAAATTACCAAGTGTAATTAATGCTATAAAAATTTCCAAATAGTTACATCTAAGGAGGAAACATGTTCACTTAATTAGAACAAGGGGTTATGTTTTTATAGACTATAATCATTTGTTTACATGACCAGAAATACTGCTATTATGTTGGCAAAATTTAATATGTATATGAATTTAAGTCTTTGCAATTAACATATTGTTATATAACCTATAACCAGTTCTCATTTAATATGTTCATATATCTTTTCTTCTTTCCTGCCCAGTTCTCATTTTTTTTTTCCAGTTCTTATTCAAGCTATTCTATATAGTAAATAGAAGGGACTAAATGTGAAATATTAGCCAGAACACCTCCTTGAGAATGTTAAATTCACCTTCTAATAAGGAATAAAAAATAAGTCATTTAAAAAAGCGGTAGCTATTTTTTTGGGTCGCTCCACACAGCATGTGGGATCCTAGTTTCCCCAATCAAAGATTGAACCTGGGCCCACTACATCAGGAGCATAGAGTTTTAACACGCTGGACTGCCAGGGACGTTCCAAGGAGTAGCTATTTTTAAAACTGCCAGTGCTTGTAATTAGCTGAGATAAATTACTGCCAAAAATTTGGGAAGTTTGTGTGTTTGAAAATAAGAAAAAGAATTTTGTAAATTGTAAGTTAGTAGTTTTGACAAAGTCAGTTTCATTTTGGATTGTTTATTCATTATTCTTTGGTTTTCAGCTTATTAAGATTCAGTTTTGTCTGGGACTAAAAGAAGGAAAATAAAAGAATTATTATGTAAGGGATTTTTGTGAACTTGGGTGGGACTAGCTTTAAGATGGTTATTCTAGTTTAATTTTGAAGTTAAATGGTATGTGTACTTTTATGGTTTTTAATACACAAACCAATTTGCTCCCCAGAAATGAATAACTTACCATTGCAGGCATGAGCAATATTCCTTTTATTAACTTTTGCCAGCTGGTTGAATGAAAAATAGAGCTACGTTATTATTATTATTGTGGCATGCATATGTGCTAAGTCGCTTCAGTCATGTCCAACTCTGTGTGACCCTTGACTTTAGCTTGCCAAGCTCCTCTGTCCATGGGATTCTGTAGGCAAAATACTGGAGTGAATTTCTGTGCCCTCCTCCAGGGGATCTTCCCGACTCATAGACTGAATCCATGTCTCTTACATCTCCTGCATTGGCAGGCAATTTCTTTACCACTAGCGCCACCAGGAAAGCCCATAATGGTGGCAGTTGACATTTATTTAATGCTTACTATGTGCAATGAAGATTGCTGGGAGAAATATCAATAACCTCAGGTATGCAGATGACACCACCCTTATGGCAGAGAGTGAAGAGGAACTAAAAAGCCTCTTGATGAAAGTGAAAGAGGAGAGTGAAGAAGTTGGCTTAAAGCTCAACATTCAGAAAACTAAGATCATGGCATCTGGTCCCATCACCTCATGGGAAATAGATGGGGAGACAGTGGAAACAGTGTCAGACTTTATTTTTTGGGCTCCAAAATCACTGCAGATGGTGACTGCAGCCATGAAATTAAAAGACGCTTACTCCTTGGAAGGAAAGTTATGACCAACCTAGATAGCGTATTAAAAAGCAGAGACATTACTTTGCCAACAAAGGTCCATCTGGTCAAGGCTATGGTTTTTCCAGTGATCATGTATGGATGTGAGAGTTGGACTGTGAAGAAAGCTGAGCACTGAAAAATTGATGCTTTTGAACTATGGTGTTGGAGAAGACTCTTGAGAGTCCCTTGGACTGCAAGGAGATCCAACCAGTCCATCCTAAAGGAGATCAGTCCTGGGTGTTCATTGGAAGGACTGATGCTGAAGCTGAAACTCCAATACTTTGGCCACCTCATGCGAAGAGTTGACTCATTGGAAAAGACCCTGATGCTGGGAGGGATTGGGGGCAGGAGGAGAAGGGAATGACAGAGGATGAGATGGCTGGATGGCATCACCGACTTGATGGGCATGAGTCTGAGTAAACTCCAGGAGTTTGTGATGGACAGGGAGGCCTGGCATGCTGCGATTCATGGGGTCGCAAAGAGTCGGACACGACTGAGTGACTGAACTGAACTGAAGTGAACTGATGTGCAGTGACTACAGATCTGAATAACTTTTTATAGATTAACTCTGTAACTTTCTTTTTTAATTAATTTTTTATTGGAGTATAGTTGCTTTACAATGTTGTGTTAGTTTCTACTATACAGCAAAGTAAATCAGTTACACATATATCCCCTCTTTTTTAAACTTTATTTCCCTGTAGTTCATTACAGAGTATTGTAAATCAGTGAATTTTCATCATAATCTTGTAAAGACAGTTGTGCTTAGTCACTCAGTTGTGTCTGACTCTTGTGACCTCATGGACTGTAGCCCACCAGGCACCTCTGTCCATGGGATTTTTCAGGTAAGAATACCATGTTGCCATTTCCTCCTCCAGGGGGTCTTCCCGACCCAGGGACAAAACCTTCTGGTTCTGTGTCTCCTGCATTGCAAGCAGAATCTTTACCCACTGAGTCATAAAGGAAGCCCCGTTAAGATGGCAGATTAGTAATCTATTGCTGTGTAATGACCTCAAACTTTTGTGGTATAACCCATAAGCAATTATTATCTCACAGTTTCTGTGGGTCAGGAATTTGGGAGAAGTAATAATCCAGATACCTGTGAGATTGCAGTAAAGATGTCAGTTGAGCCTGTGCTGTCTGAAGGCTTGACTTAGACTGGAAGTTCTGTATCCAAGGTGGCCCCTCACCACTCACGTGGTTGGCAGGTTAGTGCTGGCTGTGGCAGGAGACTCAGTTCCTTACCTCCGGGACTTTTCTTTAGGGCTGCTTGAGGTCCTTGTGATGTGGTCACCAGCTTCCCCCAGATCAGCTGATCCAGGAGAGGGCAAGGCAGAAGCCTCAGTGTCTTTTATGACTGCCTTGGCCACCACTCTCTGTCGTTTGCACAGTATCTTATTGGTCACGTAGATCAGTCACACTCTGTGTAGGAGGGAACGGATGACACAGGATCCAATACCAGGATATGAGAAGCATAGAGGCTGTTGGTCAAGCAGGCTAGTCTGGGTGAATTCTATTATCACTCCCATTTCATGGATGAGAAAACTGAGAAACGGAAGTATTAAGTGAAATGCTGACGGTGCCATACTGAGTGGTAGAGCTCAATCTTGAATATGCATTCTCTCCAAACCATATGCTGTTAATCGGTATGTAATGTTGCCATAATAGTTCATTTTACTTTTAAAGTTTTGATTACCAACAGCTGCACATTTTCATGTGTCCATTTACTTTGTGTGTGTATTCATATATAAAGCACACCCCGTTTACCCTTATCTTCTGCAGAGGTGGCTGGTTTCCTCTTAGTGAATTATAGAGATTTTCCTTATTTTAAAATTACAAATACTTTGACTTTTTTGAAAGTTGCTTTATTTTTCAGCTTGTCAGTTGTCTTTGGGTTGTGCTTATGGTGTTTCTAACTAACAGAATTTTTGTCTCTTTTTTGTACATTTGTCACTGTCTTCTTTATGATTTTTGCCTCTAGATTATCCAAGGATCCATCATTTAATAGTTCAAATCAGTTTATTTTTCTGATAGTTACTTTTTAAGGTAAAAATTTTAGCAAACCCTAGAATTACCCCCTAAGGTCAAAAAAAGTATGTGGATCATGAAGGACTGAAATGTCAAATTTAGTTTTTGGAATCTGTTGATGTGAACTGCATATTGAAGAATTGTGAGGGCTGGTTGGAGGAAGAATATCTCATGGTAGGCAAAGACTCAGCAAGACAAGGCACTTGGCTCAATTATTCCCTTAAGTCAACCTCACTTTGCATCAAGTGACTCCTTTTAAATTGCATATGCCTCCTGGTAAAATTGAAATTTCAATGGCCTTTTGTATGTCTCTTTATTAAGATTGTTAGATGAATATCTAGCTGATAGTAGTGCTTATCTACCTGTCTATTATCTATCATCTATCTATCTCTATCCACCATCTATCTCTGCAGAGGCATTTTGGAGGCAAAAGAAAAGATTTGGTTATTATGGAACACTGCCAAAGATTAGGCAGTGACCAATAAGTGTGTCCTAAATAGCCGATAGAAGAGATGAGGTGAGATCTCATTTGCAACTTTGTCCAGGGTAATGATACAGAAAAAAAAGAACTGTCACAGATTGTACGTGACAACTATAAACATGGCTATGGGTTGTCATGGGTAGATCAAGCAAGTCGTAGCACCTTCCTTCTTTGGTAAGGAAAGGGTGTGGACTCATATAAGTGCATATTTCTACTCATCTATTTTTATGAAAGAAAAAACTTTAACTTATTATGGGATTTTGTACTTTGCTGCATGCTATTCTGCATTATTTTAATCTAAAGTTTACATTTTTGTAAGACAGGTGCACTTACTACTTATTTGTCTAATGTAATACTAGGCATAGTTGCTCTAAGCCTTACATGATTAAAGATGTGGAATTCGATCTTACTTCTTCTGACTCCAATTGCAATGATTCTCTCAATCAAGTACAGGATCACCTTTGCCACATTTTCCTACTTTATAATTTATCTCTAAGAGTTCTGGGATTATATTTTAATCCTGATAGAATGTGTGGTTCAGAAGGTCTATGTTTCAGTTTAAATGACAATGATTTCCAGAGATTTAGAGTGAAAAAGACAGGCGGTAGAATTGTACACCTGGATCCTGCATCCACCCAAATGATTCCAGGCCTATTTAACTGTTCAGACTTCACATCACCCAAACTCAGTCTTCTGTCTGTTTTGTTAATTCAGCTATCCAGTGCTATCTAAAGCCTCCCTCTTCCACTTCAGGGATGCAGTACTTTTCAATTAGCTTTTAACACAGTGCTGCTCAAAGTGAGGTCCAAAGGCCAGGTTCAGTCTGTAGACTTTTACTGGCTTGTGCATGCTCGGTCACTTCAGTCATGTCTGACTCTGCGACCCTATGGACTGCAGCCCACCAGGCTCCTCTGTCCGTGGAATTTTCTAGGCAAGAATACTGGATTGGGTTGTCATGCCCTCCTTGACTTTTGCTAGACTACAAAATAAACACCCAGCTGAGACTGAGCATGTAGAAACTCTGATCGCAATCTGACATGTGACATCCTAGTGCATTGCAGTGCGTTGCTCTTTGGAAAGCAAGTAGACTGGTTTGGATCATATCGGGTTCATAGGTGAGTCACATATGGCATGAATTCTCTGTTGTGTGTGTTAGTTGCTTAGTCGTGTCCGACTCTTTGCAACCCCACAGACTGTAGCCCACCAGGCCCCTCCGTCCATGGGATTCTCCAGGCAAGAACACTGGAGAGGGTTGCCATGCATGCAAAGTAGAACCATATATGTGTCTGCAATAAGTTGGAAATTAAAAAGAAAATTAAATTAAAAAGAAAAGAGACATCTGTCTTTCATCACGATTAGCTGAGAAGTCTAGCTCCATGCCTTATCAGTGTAGAGTCTTTTGTGCCTCACCTTCCTTCTTTGTCCTGCCCAGGTATTTAAAACCTGGACTTTGTGGTCTGTCGTAACTGCATATCAGTATACTATTTTACTTTGTTGTGATTTTTGATGGCTCCTGATTGGCAATAACACACGTACACACAAACAAAATCCTACATGGATGCATCCTTTTCTCTTGCTCCTTGGCTGAGGAAGAGCTGCTAGAAACAAAATTCACACAGTGAGTCAGACTCATATGGCTGAGTTCATGGTCCTGCAGCTCACAGGCCCTTCACAGTGTGCACTTGTTTTTCTTATTAAAACACGCTCTTACTCTTGCAGTTACAGTTTCAAACTTTAGCTCATTGCTTAATTCTTAGATGGGGGACAACCATGCATGAAAGATTCCCTCAGATTTTTGCTACCGTATTTCCCCAATGTCACTTCCTTTTCACCCGCTCTTTCCTGTTCTTCTCCTGTTACAATAGTATTTCCTTATTTCCATGCTGGCTTCCTGGCGGCTTAGATGGTAAAGAATCTGCCTGCAACTTGGGAGATGCGGGGTTGATCCCTGGGTTTGGGAAGATCCTCTGGAGGAGGGCATGGCAACCCCCTCTGATATTCTTGCCTGGAGAATCCCATGGACAGAGGAGCCTAATGGGCTGCAGTCCAGGGGATTGCAAAGAATCAGACAGGACTGAGCAGCTAACACACACAGACATCTCCTTGCTGCATCCCAATGCCTGGTACCCTGTCTGAAACTCTGTGATATTTTTCTCTCCTTCATTTTTAAATCTTTCTTTGTTAATTTATCTCCATGGAAATTTAAATATCCTCCTGTCTCTTTGATTTACTTTTAAGAAAATTAAAAGAAATTTTAAGAAAACTTTTAAGAAAATCTGCATGCTTTCCCCACGTTTCAACTACTGACTCTTAATTATCCTTAAAATCTTAGTTTACAAATCACATTTTTGGGAATGTTTTTCTGATTCCTTGAGGGAAGGAAAGGTATCCTTTATAAATTCTTAGAGCACTTACATTCTTGTCCTTTATAAAATTTATCATTGTATATTTGCCACTAATAAGTCTTCTAGAGATGTTTCAAAAACTCTTTGAGTCAGTGACTCAAATCATTTTAGTCCAGCTATAATTTTGGTCACATTCTTTCCAAACTCCGTCATTAAATGATTGGAGTTTGGGGAACATGGTGTTTGCATTTTTTCAATCATCAGTTCAACTTAGTGGTGGTTTGAGCCACTTGTCCATTTGGTAGCAAATAGTAAGCTTTAAAGAACGTTCAGGAGTGAGGAAAAACACTAGAAGATTCATGTATTGTAATGTACTTGGTTAATCAATTTTAGACTTGTATAGCTTTTGTAGAGTTCTTTATAGGAGGTTTGAATTTAATATGGATTTAAACAAGTTACATTACTTCTCTGAACGTCTAATTCCTTATCTGAAAACTGTTTAACACAATATATATCATAGAGCTTTTGTGAGCTTTAATAACACACACACATACATACATGCATATAATCATTTAGCATAAAAGGTGAAATATTGTTTGGGATTATTATTGTAAGATGATTAAGATAATTCAATAAATATATCATTCACTCTCAATTTTCATGACATCAATTACTATCACAAACTAGTGAGAAACACTTTCCATTAGTATCTAAATAAATTGAGTTCTGAAGTCAGCAATTTTTCAGAAAAAAATGTTAATACTGCTGTTTTTGTGACATGGTTTAGAGAAAGAGGTTAATAAAATTAAAACTATTTTGCTCTAGGATATAGGAAACTTGGTTCCTCTTTTGAGCTTTTAATTAGTGTGATACATTAAAAAAGTTATAGCATTAACATAGCATAAGGATTCAAGCAATTAGAAAAACACAAAAATGTGTTTTATACTCAGTATTACTGAAGTGAAATAAATCTGCTTTTTTAATGTTGCCAACGTCAAACTGAGTTGAATTCTGTATATTTAATAAGAATCTTATATTTAAATCTTGTGAAAGTAAATGACTTTTAAAGCTTTACTTAAATCTATTCTTAGTCATTTAGTGGTTGAATGGTTCACAGTCTTAGAATTGGAAGAAGTGTGATGTCTGCTCATGTATACACACACACACACACACACACACACACACACAAGCCCCAACTGGTAATTTATTGATTTAAGTAACAGTATGAAAATAAAACTCAATTGTTAGAGACTGTCTATTCTCCTTGAAGAAGGAGCAATTTTCATGGCAATCAACCCACTCATGCTTATAAACAGAGCCTAATAAGCAAACGTTATGTGAGAGATGTATAACACAATTTGTTAGTTGGTCTATGTAATAAACTCTTTTCCCATAAAATAAAAACAAATAACATTCAATTTTTAAAATTTACTCCGTTTTGTGTTTCTCTTTGAAAGCTCTTTTCCAAAGGATATTTGATTTCTGTAAATCAAAACCCAAAGCTAGAGTGGTTTCCTGCACTGGCCGCTGCTGTTTACAGCTTTCCAAAGAGCCGTTACCTAGCAACTGCATAGAAGAAGCTTCCAGTAGTTTAAATCATAGACGAGCTCAGAAAATACTGTGAAGCAGACCTTAAAAAAATTCTGACTTGTTAAAATGTAATTAACAAATTGACTTTCTGTCGAAATAGATCAAAATAGATTTGATCATGTCTATCAATAACTTTATAACTTTATAATTGTGTATCTGAAAAGCTTTTAAATAAAAAATGATAAAAATAGCAATAAAATAGAAAACACAGATCGCACATAATCCTGCTGTTTTAAAAGTCAGTCCTTGAAAACTGTTTCCCATTCCTTAAGATGGCTAATATGAACAGTTTGAGTCATGTTGATATATTTTTTTGTGCATGTGTATAGTCTGCTTTTGTATCAATGGAGTTATATCCTTTTACTCCTTAAGATTTTAAACTGTTATTGACATCGTTTCAAGATGGCTTATTGAAATTTCATTTTTAGTAATGCTGAATTGTGATGATAAACATTTAGCATCATATAAGTTATCCCTGGGTCAGGAAGATCCCCTGGAGAAGGAAATGGCAACCCACTCCACTACTCTTGCCTGGAAAATTCCATGGATGGAAGAGCCTGGTGGGCTACAGTCCATGGGGCCACAGAGTCAGGCAGGACTGAGCGACTTCACTTTCACTTTTCACTTTTTCCAGTGATCTAAATGAGGATGATCACTCTCATCTGTCGAGCATTCTGATCATTTTGTTCTTGTTATTTACTCTTCTCCTCAGAAAATCCCATGAGGTAAATAGTATTACTATTCACATTGTCAAAGATGAGGCAAGTGAGGCTCTGAGGGAACAGGACCTTGTTCAGGGCCAGACACTCTTGGCGGTGACCCCACAGGATCCCATGTGTTTATGCTCGAAGAACAAGAAACAGGAGAAAGAGCTGGGTCAAAACAAACAGAAACATTTTAAGGACAAGAAGGAAACACAAGATGGAATATATGTAATTTCAAAAGAGGAAATGTTTTCTTCAACAAGGGAAAGAAATTAGAAAACTTGGAAAAAGATCTTCACAACCCAGATAGTCACAATGGTGTGATCGCTCACCTAGAGCCAGACATCCTGGAATGTGAAGTCAAGTGGGTCTTAGAAAACATTACACGAACAAAGCTAGTGGAGGTGATGGAATTCCAGTTGAGCTATTTCAAATCCTGAAAGATGATGCTGTGAAAGTGCTGCACTCAATATGCCAGAAAATTTGGAAAACTCAGCAGTGGCCACAGGACTGGAAAAGATCCGTTTTCATTCCAATCCCTAAGAAAGGCAATCCCAAAGAATGTTCAAACCACCTCACAGTTGCACTCATCTCACACACTAGTAAACTAATGCTCAAAGTTCTCCAAGCCAGGCTTCAGCAATACATGAACCGTGAACTTCCAGATGTTCAACCTGGTTTTAGAAAAGGCAGAGGAACCAGAGATCAAATTGCCAACATCCAATGGATCATCGAAAAAGCAAGAGAGTTCCAGAAAAACATCTATTTATGCTTTATTGACTATGCCAAAGCCTTTGACTGTGTGGATCACAATAAACTGTGGAAAATTCTGAAAGAGATGGGAATACCAGACCACCTGACCTGCCTCTTGAGAAACCTGTATGCAGGTCAGGAAGCAACAGTTAAAACTGGACATGAAACAACAGACTGGTTCCCAATAGGAAAAGTAGTGTGTCAGGCTGTATATTGTCACCCTCTTATTTAACTTATATGCAGAGTACATCATGAGAAACGCTGGGCTGGAAGAAGCACAAGCTGGAATCAAGATTTCCAGGAGAAATATCAGTAACCTCAGATATGCAGATGACACCACCCTTATGGCAGAGAGTGAAGAGGAACTAAAAAGCCTCTTGGTGAAAGTGAAAGAGGAGAGTGAAGAAGTTGGCTTAAAGCTCAACATTCAGAAAACTAAGATCACGGCATCTGGTCCCATCACTTCATGGGAAATAGATGGGGAAACAGTGGAAGCAGTATCAGACTTTATTTTTTCGGGCTCCAAAATCACTGCAGATGGTGACTGCAGCCATGAAATTAAAAGACAGCTTACTCCTTGGAAGAAAAGTTATGACAAACCTAGACAGCATATTAAAAAGCAGAGACATTACTTTGCCAACAAAGGTCCATCTAGTCAAGGCTATGATTTTTCCAGTGGTCATGTATGGATGTGAGAGTTGGACTGTGAAGAAAGCTGAGCACTGAAAAATTGATGCTTTTGAACTGTGGTGTTGGAGAAGACTCTTGAGAGTCCCTTGGACTACAAGGAGATCCAACCAGTCCATCCTAAAGGAGATCAGTCCTGGGTGTTCATTGGAAGGACTGCTGCTGAAGCTGAAACTCCAGTACTCTGGCCACCTCATGCGAAGAGTTTACTAATTGGAAAAGACCCTGATGCTGGGAAGGATTGAGGGCAGGAGGAGAAGGGGATGACAGAGAATGAGATGACTGGATGGCATCACCGGCTCGATGGACATTAGTTTGAGTAAGCTCCAGGAGTTGGTGATGGACAGGGAGGCCTGGCATGTTGTGATTCATGGGGTCGCAAAGAGCTGGACACGACTGAGTGACTGGACTGAGCTGAACTGAACTGAAGGAGTGACTGTTGTCTGCATAATCAAAACTGGCCACATAGGTGGCCTCACCAGCGAGAGGGAAAGAGTTTAGACAAAACTGGTTTTGTCTGCCAAATATTAACCCAGAAGTTTACAAAAGTCTAGTAACCATATTTAACTGAGGAGCCAAAGCATGCCATTGCCCCCTGGATAGCCACCCACCCAGCTAAAACTTGGGGATACATTCGGGAAAAGGAGGGCCTCTTACTAGGAGGAACAAGGAGAGAATGAATATAGATGATAGTAGTTTCAGCCACAGTTCAAATCGTTTTGTCCACCCGAGTATCCATGTACAGTATTTTTTTCTGTACAGTAAGATAAATGTGTTCAGTACTAGTTCCTCAGACAT